>NC_134698.1:70456053-70756053 GCF_050947455.1 Rhinoderma darwinii | reverse complement strand
AGCTCCATCCCGGTGGTGAGGTGGCCGCTGCATCCCGGTAGTGAATCAATGGAGAGGTGGCCAATGCGTTTCTACATATAGTGAATCGGATCTATGATCACCGGATCGCAGCGGCTCTCTAATTTTGATAGTGATGGGGGATCCAGATTGAGGCGTCCCCCCTATATGACATTCATAAACCCCAATAGGGCAAATGGAAAGGGGTTGTTTAGATAGGACAAACCCTTTAAATAAGAGGCAATGTATACTTCACTATAATCTATAAGAAATTATATCAGAAGCCAGCATGTAGATCTGTATATGAAAGAACAGCGCTATAAACATGTCTTTTTATCCATGTGAAGCTTTTGATTAATATTAAAGCAATACTCCACTTATACACAGTTATAGTCAGTGCAGGGGGCGGGGCATGACACAGGGAATCGAAAAATACCAAAGCGAATTCATGTGTCATGCTCCGCCCCCAGGTCCTGCGCTAGGTATAGCATAGCGTATCCGTTATGCCTGGAGTGTTAATTTAAAAGAAAGTGAAATCAAGTATAATAAAACGAATCCACTATATAAAATTGATTCCGTACAACATACAAAAGAATAAATGCCTCAAACACTAAAGTAAAAAATGCATTACATTGTATCTAGAGTCTGATATATGATGTGATATGTAAGGGAACCTGGACTGTACTTGGGCCTCGATATATGAACCATCTGCTCTAAAATGTAATTGTGTTCAGGAAACATGAGGGGCAGTCCCCTATGAGGGATCGGACACGGCTCCCCACAAATCTATCATGTTAAACGCAACTGTCTGACCCTGGGTCACCGTGTAGTGAAATCCATTCCCGGGCATCGCAATCTCGCTGCCACCAGGGGCAGAACGGATGGGAATATCAGGACCTGCATTCACAGAACTTTCTTCTTTCTATATAGTTTCTCCTTCTCCCCCGGGTAGTGTAATATTTCATCTTCTACTTCTCCTCAATCATCATGGCGTTCAGGCCACAACGTCATACACTGAATACTCTGTGATGGTTTATAGAAACAAGAGGCTCCGATCAGGAATCTTTGGCTTTCACTCAGAGAAATTTGAGAGGAACAAAAAGGAGAAACATTGGGAAGGGGTCTAGAATAAAGCAAAACCCATAGGACTCTGCTACTTCCAATGTAATAAGAATAATTATGTAAGTAGTAATACAGTAAAGTTCCTTTAAAGGGGAGGTCTCATATACCCCGGTCTATATATCCTATTAGGCCGTGGCCATGGCGTCCCCCAACAAAATCAACTGCTTTCCCCAAAAAAGTGCTTGGAGACAGCGATCAGGCGGCTCCCATAAGACAGGGGTCGTCAGGGTTGAGATAACCCCTATTTCGTGGTATCCACAAGACTCAACAGGTGCCGGATTATCAAACATTCTGGAATATCTCACATAAGGGAAAATAAATGTTGTTATTTAAGGCCCTTTTATGCGGGCCAGTTATCGGGGAAACAAAACGTTCACAGAACGCTTGTTCCAGATCATTGCCTCGTGCAAACTGGGCAATGATCAGCCGATGAACGAGCAAACGCTGTATAGTTTAGGCAGCAAGGAGTATTATTGTTGTCAGCAGCAAATCCGCCTGTGTAAACAGAGAGACGTGCTGCCGATATGATAGAAATGTATGGAGACGAGCGATCACAGTAAGGGTATGTTCACACGGCCTATTTACGGACGTAATTCGGGCGTTTTTGCCCCGAATTACGTCTGAAAATAGCGCCTCAATAGCGCTGACAAACATCTGCCCATTGAAAGCAATGGGCAGACGTTTGTCTGTTCACACGAGGCGTATATTTACGCGCCGCTGTCAAATGACGGCGCGTAAATAGACGCCCGCGTCAAAGAAGTGACCTGTCACTTCTTTGGCCGTAATTAGAGCCGTTATTCATTGACTCCAATGAATAGCAGCGCTAATTACGGCCGTAATTGACGCGGCGTTCAAGCGCCTGCACATGCCGGTATGGCTGAAATTACGGGGATGTTTTCAGGCTGAAACATCCCCGTAATTTCAGCCGTAACGGACGCCCTCGTGTGAACATACCCTAAGGTACCGGCATACCCTAAGGGTATGTTCACACGAGGGCGTCCGTTACGGCTGAAATTACGGGGATGTTTCAGCCTGAAAACATCCCCGTAATTTCAGCCGTACCGGCATGTGCAGGCGCTTGAACGCCGCGTCAATTACGGCCGTAATTAGCGCTGCTATTCATCGGAGTCAATGAATAACGGCTCTAATTACGGCCAAAGAAGTGACAGGTCACTTCTTTGACGCGGGCGTCTATTTACGCGCCGTCTTTTGACAGCGGCGCGTAAATTTACGCCTCGTGTGAACAGACAAACGTCTGCCCATTGCTTTCAATGGGCAGATGTTTGTCAGCGCTATTGAGGCGCTATTTTCGGGCGTAATTCGGGGCAAAAACGCCCGAATTACGTCCGTAAATAGGCCGTGTAAACATACCCTAACGACCGCTCGTCTCCATACATAACCGATCATTGCTCCTTGTGAAAGGAGCAAACAAGCGCTGAATGACGAACTGTCTCATTGATCAGCGCTCGCTTATACGAACCATGTCAGGCCGTGTAAGTGGACCTTTAGGGCTCATGCACAGCTGAAAGGCTATAATAAAATATATGCCATTTTGTTCCCAGCGTTTTTTCCATGGTCATGTTCAAATGCAGAATTAAAACAGAGGCTCTGTCCCCAGATTCTCAAATCCCTATCTCCTACTGCATGTGATCGGCGCTGCAATGTAGATTACAGTAACGTTTTTTTGTTTTTTTTAAAACGTTCATTTTTGGCCAAGTTATGAGCTATTTTATATATATGCAAATGAGCTTTGAAATGGACAACTGTGCGTTTTTTTTTCGTTATGTCCAACTGAGCGTGTATTGCGTTTTTAACTGGGCGTGTTTATGTGTATGACGCTGACCAATCAGTGACCAGTCAGCGTCATGCACTCCTCTCAATTCATTTACAAGCAGCACAGCGTTCTTACTAGAACGATGTGCAGCCACATACACAAGTGTCCTGATAATGAATACACATGAAATCCAGCCTGGACGTCATGTGTACTCAGAATCCTGACACTTCTGAATCTTTTCTGTGAGATTCCAGCAAGCCACGTGTAATCTCGCGAGATTACGGAGGTAAACGAGATTTCGTTTCTCTTGCTGGAAATCTCAGAGAAAAGATTCAGATGTGTCAGGATTCTCAATACACATGATGTCCAGGCTGGAGGTCATGTGTATTCATTATCAGGACTCTTGTGTATGTGGCCGCACATCGTTCTAGTAAGAACACTATGTGCTGTGTAAATGAATGGAGATGAGTGTATGACGCTGACTGGTCACTGATTGGTCAGCGTCATACACGTAAACGCGCCCAGTTAAAAACACAATACACGCCCAGTTGGACATAACGAGAAAAAAAAACGCCCAGTTGTCCATTTCAAAGCTCATTTGCATATATATATATATATAAAATAGCTCATAACTTGGCCAAAAATGAACGCTTTTAAAAAAAACAAAAAAAACTTTACTGTTATCTACATTGCAGCGCCGATCACATGCAATAGGAGATAGGGGTTTGAGAATCTGGTGACAGAGCCTCTTTAAAAAAAAATAGACGTGAGAGAACAATGTACCTTTAATTCTTTAATTTAATTTTGTATACATAACCTGTTAAAATTCAGTCGATAGAGAGGAAGAGGAGGCATTGTTTACACGTCACTTGTAATGGTATAGCTATAGGGGTGCAGAGACAGTAGTCGCACTTTGACTGCGGTGCCAGAGGGGCCCAATACGGGGGGCTTTTGGCCACCTCTCGCACCACAGTCAACGTGTGACTACTACCTCTGCCCCATAAGACATCAGTATTATAAACGGCACATGGTAGGTGGGGAGCCCTGTTACAGATTTTGAATTGGGACTCGGGAGCTTGAAGTTACGCCTTTGATCACATCCATCTACCCCCCGGGGTTGTGCAGAAAAATCAATGCTCGCCCCTGTCCTTCCAATCATGTGTATAGATTAGTCATCTAAACAAGCAGCCCCCCCCCCCATGGACGGAGTTCAGCACTTCGATATTATTGCTGCTTGTAGTAAGGGAAGGGAGGTATTTCGTTTTATTCCTGACAAGTGAACCATATGCAAAAATTAGTCATGTTCGTATGGGTTAGGGTATGTTCACACACACTAATTACGGACGTAATTTGGGCGTTTTTGCCCCGAATTACGTCCGAAAAATGCGGCTTGAAAGCGTTGACAAAACATCTGCCAGTTGAAAGCAATGGGCTGACGTTTGTCTGTTCACACGAGGCGTATATTTACGCGCCGCTGTCAAAAGACGGCGCGTAAATAGACGCCCGCGTCAAAGAAGTGACCTGTCACTTCTTGGGGCGTATTTGGAGCCGTTATTCATTGACTCCAATGAAAAGCAGTGCCAATTACGTCCGTAATGTACGCGGCGTTCAAGCACCTGCACATGCCGTTACGGCTGAAATTACGGGGATGTTTGGCTGTGCATAATATCATACAGGACATATGGAAACTTGTTCATGTAAAACAAAAGGGAGAAATATGCATGTGCTCATCCTTGACCTGGTTTTTGTGCAGCCTTCTCATGCTTTCCCTTGCATTGGTAGGAGAGATCTAAAACAGGGCTGTGTAACATGGAGAGGCAGTCTATTGTACAGCACATGGAACTTCCTGTGACTATATGTACTCAACTGATTGTCAGCGGTCGCTCAAAAATAAAGTAAACTCATTGCTTGTCCACTTGTAAGACTATTATTAAAGGGTCACAAGTGTTTAGAAGTTGCTTATTGTGGCAGACTGTAGCATACTTTGTCTTAGGCCTCATGCACACGACCGTAAAAACTCCCGTTATTACGGGTCGTAATTACGACCCGAAATAACGGGCCCAAAGACTTCTATTGGTGCCCGTGCTGTTGAAAAAGATAGAACATGTTCTATTTTTTTATTTTAAGGGCTGTGCTACTATACTTTATAATGGGAGCACGGCCCGGAAAAACGGCCGGCTGCCCGTGGCCGGCCGTGCCCGGCCATGCCCATAATTACGAGTCGTAATTACGGGCACGGTCGTGTGCATGGGGCCTTATACTGTCTCTTTAAGATAAGCCATAACATATGATAAGTGCAACGTGTTGCTGTTCATCTTGCTTTTCTCCCCAGCAGCGGACGTCACGGTGGGAGACATGATGGTGCGCAAACGCGTATATCTTGTGTTATTTAGACAAGTTTAGGCAACGATGATTGGCTACTTTTGTTTTAAATTATTAGGAGCTGGAAGAAACGGCCCAGACACCATCTAAGTAAGTGTGTTTGTCGTGCCATAACAGCCAATAGGATGCTGCGTCCTTACACTTGAGTCGTTGCTCAGTTTATAAAGGGCAGCTGATCCCGCCTGCCGCGCTTTTAGCTGCTATTTGGGTGAAACGACGAAGGGACCAGAGATGACTGGGTCTAGAGCATCAGTGGGTGACGGGCAGGAGCCTCCCCACATGTGTTCTACTGACAAGTGGGCGTTAGGCAGGACCCTCCCTGTGGGAAGACAGAGAGATTGGCAGGTGGCAGTGGCAGGAGCCCCCCTGCAATAAGCAAGCAAGCAAGCCGGGAAGGTCAGCAAGGACCTGTGATTTAAAAAAAAGACATTACCCCTGCATCAAGAAAGAGTGCCCGTGACTCTGTCCTACTGAGTGTTGCGCCAGCCATAATCGTCTGCCTGAACTGCAAGTTTGTAACTGTGAAAGTGAATAAGGGGTGTTCATTTGACTCCATTTTGTATGAATAAACCATTTTATAGTTTTAAATATCTGTTCCCTGTATAATCGAGCTCATGTTGGGGCTTCCTGGGAAATCACGTGTTTATCTTTCCTTACCTAATTTTCCCATTAGAATGTAGATGTGTTGACTTTGCAGCTGTAAGATTCTCATGGGAAACTTTGTCCTACTCGTGATTACTCAGGAGAAAATCGGTCTTATTTGTGATTGGCTCAGCTCGAGCCAACTCACCACTTGTGGGATACAATTGTAACGGTGTACTGCCAATGAACTAGAGAAGGATTTTTGGGTATACAAAGCATGCCTCTGTGTGTCTTACTGCTCTCTCCGATATATTGATATAAGTAATGGATTTGGATCTGGGCAAGTGACTGACAGGTGTCCGTTGACACACCCATCTAAACCTTCATTCGAATATATTTTGCACAGGATCGCAACAGTAACGTTGCTAAAAATACGTAGCCACTCTGCTGAGAAGTGTCGTGATTTGTCGTCTGTGGTCGTGTGTGAATGCAACACTGGCCTGAATAAAATACTTTATTTTGCCATCACTTTATCTTTTAGCGACTACCCTGAACTTTGGCCTTACACCATTCGAGCCTCACCATACAAACTCACAGACCCTGCAGAGTAAATAAAGGAAAAGCGGGTCTACCGGAAGAGCTAGAAACATACAGTAGGTTTTGCAAAACAAGGCTAAACTGGACCCTAAATTGGCCCGTTACGGCAACTGCTGTGATCAGGTTTCTTCTGCTTCATATAGTTTTGTACACTGCCAATCCTTGGCTGCAGTGGTGATATGCTGGTTATAGTTACAGCATACTGCGGGCAGGGGTTGGCCACCAGATATGTGGCAGGTGGATGAAGCGCTGTTGCCGAGTGATGACATGATACAGCAGGGGATTATAGTACCGGTGGTCCAAAAAGAGTGAAAATTTTTAATGGAACGTGTATTACAATTCTTTTGGAATAGATCTCTATTTTTTAGGGGAATGTAAACCCCCTTTAAGTGAATGTCACTACTGCAGAAAAGTTAGGCTTCAATTTGTCAGATTGTCTTTATATTCCAAGTGTAAAAGTATAAACAAGTTTCACGATGTAGTTGAATGTCTAGGAAGATGGAAGACAAAATAGAAGGCGTGGGTTCGGCCTGTGTGATTTATTCGCAGTTTGGTGTCAATGACGTGCTATGCTGCCCTTGGTCAAGGATGAGCGGGTTAAACTGGACTGATTAGGTTGACATGAAATTAAATGGAAAATCATAGATTACGGTCGGTCTCATTTTATGACTTGCAAATTAGTGTGGGAATTAAAAGGCTTGAAGAACGTGCCCCCTGCCCCCCCCCCACGCCTTCCAGACACAGGCAACTGAGCAGAGTATTGGTAGAAGCCGTCTCCTATCAATAGAGGTCACTCATTCTTCTGCTGACCTTCACAATGGGCCATGCTTATGTATGCCGGGTGATGCATGATCTGCATTGGAAGACCAGACTCCCTCAATGCCAAGGACCATCTCCGGGAGTTATAAATACTTTATAGCCCAGGCAAGACAACTTACTGGAATTACACCTAAAATTTAAGAACCAAAAGCAATTCTGTATTTACTTACGGGGCAAATCAATGCAAAGAATGGCTCATTACTTTTACAATGTCACGTGACCTCAAATAAGGAATAACTCCGTCTTGAGAGGGTTATCAGGAAAATAGTAAGATTCCCATATCATTCGTGTGGGTCTTGATATTTCCTGGCCAAAAATCATCCTATCAAATGGCTCCTGATTTTTGGCGGTAATACATGGACCAAAAATACGATGGTCTAAATTAAACTTAATGTGGCATCTGATAATCTAGACATTCTGATGGCCCAGCACTTGTTCACTGCCAGTCAGTGAATCTAGATCGAGACTAGAAGACTGCAGAAAATTGTAGGAGCACATTTTTGGTTATTTTGGGCTGCCTATCTGGTATGTTATACGCTATACCTTTCCATAGCCTTTTGATAACCCAGAATATTCCATATTCAAGCACCTATTAAAAAGGATCACTCCAGGAAAAACTGATACACTGTTATACCTAGCACAGGGCCTAAGGGGGTGGAGCACGACACAGCTCAAAGAACAACAGCGATATAAGTCATGCACCGCCTCTTTTTCCTGGAGTCTCTCTTTCAGTCTTCTGAATATTAAAAGGGGTTTACCAGGTTCTGACAAATGAGGACCCATCCACCGGATAGGTAATCAGTACATGATCTGTGGGGGTCCGACACCTGGGTCCCGCACAGATCAGCTGCACCGGACGTACAAGCTGGAAGCAGTTATCTCCGGCGACGGAATAGCGGTTGAGCTGCAGTACTGCAGTTCTGCTCCTGTTCAAGTGAATAGCAGCAGACCTGCAGTTCTGCAGCATGGCCGCTATGCAATGGTCGGAGCCAACTGCTTCCGGGCTCCGTCCATAGCATTATACACCACAACATCCGGTGCCCGCAGGCCACCGGAGCAGCTTATCGGTGTGAGGTCCGGGTGTCGGACCCGCATCGATGATCTATCCGGTGGATAGGTCATCAGTTGTCAGAAGCTGGACAACCCCTTTAAAGAAATTTTACACTATATGGTTATTAGCAGAATGTCTCCAGTCATGAAAGCTGCTAGCGGAAATGTTCAAATTCTTGCATGGTTGCCCAGAGTTCCTTTTAGGAAGATATATACTGCCAATTACCGGATCCGTCCTTTGTACTTCTAAATATTCCCTGCTGTAACAGAGCATATATAAGAAGGGTGGGCATGAAGCAGGCCAAAAACAAAAACGATGTGTCATGGCAGTCAAGTTAAGAGATATAACTTTCTGGCAGCCAGAGATGTACCCAATTTATTAAGAAACGTGCGCTACTTAATAAATTGGGTGCATCTCACTCAAGCAGCATTTAGATTAAATCTGGCGTATGAAAAACGCCAGTTTTAAGAAATTCCCCCATAGTTTTTTTTAGATTAAAAAAAAAAAAAGTTTTTTTTTTTTTTAATGGTACATGTGTTCTTTTATGTGTGTTTTCTGGTTTTAGTTTCTCAATTCATTACCTTTTATAATATGCATTTTCTTCTGCCGTTTTTCTAAGTCCTAAAAAGAAAAAATACCATACCTAGAGCATGATGCGTTTTGAAAAAAATAAATACACACACCACAGACCCCCCCCCCCCCCAAAAAAAAATGCAACAAAAGTCCAGAAAATCGGCACAAACAAAAAGGTATTGTTTGAAGTAGGTTTAATATTTCACTGTAGACTTTCAGATAACATCTGGCTGCAGCATTTTTGGCCCAAAAAAACCCCAGAAACTCAAGCAAAAAGTTGGATACCACTCTTAGTAAGAAGTTTTTTGTTGGGAGAGGGTATCATTTTTTTTAGTATATATTTATGCAATGGAAACGGACTCTAAATTAGGCCCCATTTACATCGTGTTTTTGCTATCTGCCGAGCGTATATATTTTCTTATAAAAACATGGACCATTGAAAACGTAGACAAACGTGTAACGTTTTCTGTTTACGTATGTGTTTTTTATAATGTGTACGTTTAGCATATACTCAAACATCGGTATACGTTTGTCCGTTTTTTACCTTAAAAAAACCCCACAGATTTTACTGTATGTAAATGGACACAAACGTATAGCATTACGTTTGCATACGTCGTCCATTGAGATCAACGCTAAAAAAAAACCTTACGTCGAGCATACCTTTTTTTGAAGTACAGAATAGCGTAGCAGACTACACTTTTCAGTACTTTAAAAAAACAGCATCCCAACGTAAACCATGACAAACATAGACCAATCGGATACTATTTTGGTCTACGTTTGACCATCGTAGTCTATGTATACGCCGAGCTATACGTTTCAATACTTTTTCAGTGTTTAAAACCGTATACGCTCGGTGGATAGCACAAACGCAATGTGAATGGGGCCTTCGGAAAATAAAATTTCTCTCAATGTTCATAACCTTCTTCGTTTCCATTCCCATCTGTACCACACTTTACTTTCTTGGGACACAGATCGTTTTCAAAGATGCCAACTGAAATCTATTCACATTTGCAAGCATAATATGGACGTTAAATGCGGCCATATTGTCCTCGTCTCACACCAGCCATAACATGATCCTCAAAATAGGACCTTGAAGAAAGGGTATTGCACTCTAGGTCATCAGGAACTCTGCACTTCACCTCCAGGTCACTAGAGGCCAGACATTGCCCCACAGGGTCAGTAGGATTTGCTGGACACTAATCAAGGGGCCCACATAATGTTTCAGCATAAGGGACCTTTGCAGTCTATATCATCTATAATATCCATATATGTTTCCTTACATGTTAGGACGGGTCCATTATTTATGAGGATGCTCGCTGTCAGAGCTTTTATGTAATAATTGATTTTCAGAACCTTGTTTTTCATTTATCATGTAAAGCAAACACTGTACAGATGATGGATGTATATCAGATACCCGCTGCTGTACGGCCATTCATCTTCCCAATCAGAGCCCTTTCACGGGTTCCCAATTTCCATTGCTTTTAGAGTTGCTGCAAAAGGTAATCAGGCATGAAATATTATTTTTATTTTACTTGTACATGTCGCCCACACCTCTCGAGACCTCCCGTTCTCTTTTCATTCATACCTCCAGGCCTCATTGAAAGGCCAACAGTTCAGCTCAAAAAGACAATTTTCACACTTTCCTCATCCAACACTAAGCTGGGATTTAATGTATAATTCATGTCAAGATGGACCTTATGCAAAAAAAATATAAAAATAAATAAATATATATCACTTCAAAAATGGCCTCCATTATAACTTTACAAATAAAATGTTAAATCTGCCAAAAATGCCTATATATTGCTATGGCCTTGAGAAGATTGCTGGAGGCTATGTCCTCATCTTGGAGGGCGGCAGATGTGAAGAGTCCATTGGGAGTTAGTACTTGGAATTTCATCAGCCTACATGGGTGACCTCGTCTATTCATGCGCCCTGATGGACATGATAAATCATCTTTACAACAGACTCTAATTATCGTTTGTGTGGCCTGGTGCCTCTTAAAAAACACAGTCCTTACACTTTCCTTTATTGGTTTTTAGAAGTCTAGCTGAGGAGTCATCAGTGGTTTGTCCTCCTTCAGGTCCCGAGGGCTCCTCCACGTGGATTTTACACTTAAAGGAGGTGTGAATTCACCAAGCTAAAGCGTTCTATTAAGTTATTCCGGAGTCTATGCCGCCTTAAATTTAATTCCAGGTCTATTCAGCCCAAGATAAAATTTGATTAGGTCAAAATTAAGCCGCATAGACTTGCTGCAATTGTATCAATTAATACTATAATACCTTAATGATTGGTAGGGTAACGAATTTCATGGATTATGGCCCAGATTTCCCAAGGGGGCATTAATATTGTTGTTTAATGCATTAATGCCATTGATGGTCCTTTAAATTTCCAACATTTTGAGATGGGAAAAAAATAAAAAATATAATAAATAGTGATCTAAGCAGCTAATGAGATCACATGTAATAATATCTTGTATTCGGACTTCATTGTCTTAGCACCCGATTGAGCCCTTCACTAAGCAGATGGTTTGTTTACATGATTTAAAGGGCCACAAACCCAGCACTAAAATTGATCTGCAAAGAAAATACGACTTTTGACATTTCAAATTGAATATGACAGAATTACGAGGGTGGGTTAAGAGATGTGTCATTGAATACGTGAGCCCATTTACTTGATGACAAGCTGTTGCTTTTGATTGTCAGGTCTTCTTTGATGATTGAACGCCAAGGGATTATTTGCACCAATTGTTTTTGATGCAGTTATGAAAATCATGACATAAAAAGGACTATCGAACGATGATCATCATATAAATCTATTGGGGTCTTTGGTCACTGGTCTGTACTAATAGAGCAAAGTGTACCAAGTTTTTAGTTTGTTTTTTTACACAATAGACAAAAGGGTTGCCTGCTTTGGAAAATCTCTACTTGTTGGAAGGGTTCCTTGCTAATAAGCTGATCAAAAAGTGCTCCCAGTGATGAGCTGTATTTTTTTGGGAAACCTGGCAGTAAGTGTTCAATTTTCCTACAGCGCCACCACAGGGTAAATTAAGTACTACACAGTGCACATTCTAATCAATGGGTTGTCTGTGCAAGTCCTCCAGAGCAAGAGACACTCTTTGTGACTGCTCTCCACTCTGGCCAAGAGATGGGGTGTCCTGAACAAAGGACCTTCCCCCTCTTATCTCAGAATTACCTAATAAGGTGTATCAAAATGGGTTTTCTAAACTGGACCACCGCTATAAAAGGGTTGAATGAAATAAAATTAAATTTTTTACAGAAACAGCGCCACTTTGGTCCAAAGGCTGTGTGTGGTATTGCAGTTCAGCCCAATTGAAATGAATAGGGCTGAGCTGCAATACTAAAATCAGCTCATGTACAGGAGTGGCGCTATTATTCAAGTAACAAAAAAAAAAAACATTAAAAAAAATCATGAACTCGATGTTGTAATCTCAAACATTCCCATTACTCATGGCATGTGCTTGATGCTTACCAACCCTACAAACATTAAGGGGTCATAACCATATACACGTGGATATAGCTACCATTGACCTAAGAACTCTCTACAAGTTCATACAGATCTGCCTGCTGGTAAATAGTACGGTAAGTATCTGGGGGTATGAAGGATCCGTGCTTCATAGTAAATGATGGGGACACTGATGCCTAATTTAGTATACTGAAAAAAAAAAAAAAAAAAACACCTATGATGTATACGTAACAGTTTTAACTACGTTGTTAGGGAATTCCTTATAGTGCAGTTCCCTAATATAATATTATTTCCATAATTTTTATTGACTGGAGCAATTCCTATTATATGGCAGATGGGGATGGGGACATTCAATTTCCCTTATGTCCTGCATGGGGTGTCAGAGTGATACATATATAGTATCCTGAAATGTTTAATAGATCACTCAGAGACTTATGATGTGGCAGGTTCTATAAGAACGCATTCACAGAATATAGGCTGCCTTGAGCCGCACCTGTGCGCTGAACCTGCAGAGTAGTGGTGATATAGTCTTTACATCAGGCATTGTGCAGTACTCTGTAGAATAAACTAACCGTCCCACTGTATTATAGGAGCTCTGGAACGGTTAGGAATGTGTCTGACACAGGGCCAACGTTAGGGGGGGCAAACTGGGCAATTGCACAGGGCCCCCATCTTCCTAGGGCCCCGGACCTGCCCGCAGCTGCTACAGTGCAGTGCTGCCCAGCCCATAACATTTATGGGCCAGGCGTCACAGGCCCCCTTATGCCCGGAGGCGTCGCTAGCACCGGGAGGGGGGGGGGCCCGGTGCTAACGGCAGCCACATTCACTTGTATCTGTGTCCTCAGGACGCAAATACAAATGAATATTATAGGCTGCAGGTCACTTTAGGCATGCAGCCTTTAAAGTGCTGGGAAGAATCCCTGCGCAGGCCGGCTTGAAGTCACTGCATCACGCTGGCCAGCGCATGCTTCCTGCCTGGAGGATGTTCAGCGCCTCGTCCGTCGCGGGAACAGTGCAAAGTAAGTAAAAATTTTTTTGGGCTGGCTCTTTAGCACTATATTCGGGGGGAGGGGAAGTCTGTGTGGCACCATATACAAAAGAGAGGGGGGCTGTGTGGCACCATATACAAGAGAGGGGGGCTATGTGGCTGTATTATTCAGTCACTATGCGGTTATGGTGTGGCAGCAGTATTATTCAGTAACAGTATGGGGAAATTATTCAGTAACAGTATGGGGTTATGGAGTGACAGTATTATTCAGTAACAGTATGGGGGTATTATTTTATCTGGTATAGTGGTATGATTTAATAACTGTAGATCTACATAGATCATGTTATTTTGTGAGAGGGCAGACATATGTTTTGGTTCTTGCAATACTTCTGGACGTGCTAGAAATCAGTGATGCAGTTCTCTACACATTGCCTTCTGAATCGTCTGCATTATTGATACAGTAAGGGTTCGCTCACATCTGCGTCGGCGTTCCACTAATGGCTTCTGTCAGACCTTTCCATCAGGGGTACCCATGAACGCAAACCAAATGGAAACCATAGCTTCAGTTTGCATTACCATGGATTTCAATGGTAATGTTTCCTTTGCAAATGGTTTCCGTTTGTCTCCGTTCCGTGAGGTTTAGTTTTTTTGGACGGAATCAATAGCGCAGTCGTTTCCGTTTGTTTTGCGTTCATGGGTTCCCTTGATGGAAAGGTCTGACAGAAACCGTCAATGGAACCCCGACACAGATGTGAACAGGCCCTAATTCAGCTTTTGGGGCCCCACTTTTAACCTTGCCCAGGGCAACACTTCGTCTAAAACCGGCCCTGGTCTGAGAACAAGCATGTTGACCGTTTCTAATGACGACAAATTTTCCAAAAGATTTAAAAAAAAAAAAAAAAAAAAAAAAAAAAAGCATCCAGTGCCCAAATACCCGTGTTGTATAATGCTAAATGATATCACCATATAACAAGTAACAATGCTGTATAGTACCCAGGTAATAACACCATACAGTGTATGAACAACAGTGTTCTATGGTAATATAATTCAAGTACTAGGTACATTAATATTACAATTTTACAAATGTTACCAAGCCTAAAAAGAACCGCATACAGTGCCCAAATAACAGCGTTATATAAAACGGCTACGTTCAGTCTGCGAGATACTGATATTCCGGACAGACCACAGTTCAGGGAGCCAGGATCCCAGCATCATAGTGATCTTTGACGCTAGGAGTCACTGCCTCCCCGCGGGAATACGGTCCTATACTGAAAACATGATTACAGTATGGGACAGTATGCTAGGAGCCCAGTTCCCTGAACTTTGTTTGGTCCGGGAAATGCGTCCGACATACATTCAGTATCTCACGGACCAAACAGGACTGTCTGAATGAGGCCTAATGCATACCCCCCAACCGTCCCGGATCAGGCGGGACAGTCCCGGTTTCTCACCGCTGTTCTGCCCGTCTGCAAAATGTCCCGCTGGTCGCTGCATCCAAACAGCTGATCGCTGCCGACTGCAGCAGCGATCAGAAGAAGGCAGGAGTCTTGCGGCGGTGTTCTCACTGCGATCGATGCCGGCACGGGAGTGGACCAGTATAGTCACCTGACTTGTCATCTGACCTCACCGGTCAGGTGACTGGACTGGTTCACTCCCGGGCCGGCACCAACACCAGTGAGAACGCCGCTGCAAGATTCCTGACGGTGAGTGACGTCAAAAGCAGAGCGGAGAGTGGAAGCAGTAGGGCCTGCTAACTCTACCGCTCTGGCGGCAATGTGGCACCTACAGGGGGACTGTGTGTGGAGCTATCTACAGGGGGGCTGTGGTAAATGATTTTTCCATTGACCGGTAAAATCCCCATCATGTAACTCTGCTACCTGTCAATTGAAAAAGTCATCAACCACATGGTCTCCCTCTTGACTTTCATTGTTCTCAGCCTTTTGGTTTGTCCTGCAGCTGTTGCCGTGATGAGCAAATGTTATACCAAAGATAGAAAAAGTAACACAAAGATGACATAACCACATCCGTAATATCTGTGATATCCAGACAGTCTAGAGTTCCGCAGTGAGAATGTGCGCGCGTTATTTGCAGAAGGATCTGGCCGTGATTTGATGTGTTGATGCGGGATATTGGGCGTGGCTTAAAATGTCCCTCTTTTCCGAATTCAAAAGTTGGGAGATATGCTAATGTAGTACCTAAAATTTAACACCATATGACAAACAGATCATACACTCAGAAACGGGACAAGCCCTATTGGTGCCATGGTGTTTTCAGAATGTAACCTCTCCCACCTTGGTCTGCAAATTTCAGCTTGATAGCTGTCGGATTGACAATCATTCCTTAAATTGCACCCTGGCACACTAAAGGGTAGCGCTGATTAGACCTCAGCACCTACAGAATTATTAGTTGTACAATTAAATTTATAGGCAGAGATTTTTTTTTTTTTTTTAAATTCATGAAATTCCCCCCTAACTCAATGGCACCATAGGCGATTAGCTACACTGCCTATTCCGCTTACATACACTGCCCGTATATATGTGAATGTCTCAGAACATGATTATTGCTAACGATTTTACGATCATTAACCATAATCATGGTCTATGGTTCAATAATCGATCGGTTCTTAGGACCAGCCTAAAAACGCTTTCCCCGGATATCCTCATGTTGGCTCATAGTCTGAGCGTATTGACTCGAGTGAACTCCATTATTCTGAATACAGCGCATCTGACACGACGGATCCCCGCTACTCTGCATTGTGTCCGCAGCAAGTTTATATAAAGCGAGGAGAAAGAGTTCACCACTGGAGTCTTTTCAGGTCCTCCTGAGCCTTTATGGCGCATCTGCTGGGACACTGATTCTTTGAAGTAATGACTGTCTGGTTATCAGTGATGGAGACTCCTGAGGCTCAGAGATAACATATTTATTGAGAGACTTGCATTAATGCGCAAGGATCACTTTCAGGCGAAACTAGAAATAAAAACAGCTTTATCTGGTCTAATAGCTGTGCTGGAAGTTAATGTTACACTTTATTTAAGACACTTAGAGGAGATAACGCGGCTCAAGATGCCCCAACGTCTCCGCAGGATAGGAGCTTGTTCTCATCGGGGAATTAACCAAGATGTTAATTCTCTCCTGGGTCGGATTCTAATGTCAATTCTTGTTTAAATAGACAAGATAAAGGGATCACATATTTTGTTAATTGTATTTGTAGAAGAAATTAATCTGCATTTGGAGATGTGCGAAGCAAGCTGAACATGGATGATAACACGGGAGACAGGCAACAAACAGTTTACTCTGCATCCACCTCTAGTGATAACATTGCTGACATGTCAACGTCTCGAGACAGTGATGAAGATGTGGGAATAGTTACAGGAAAGTAACAAGCTCAAGCAGACTGAAGCCTCGTGAAAGGAGCAGGGGATGTACAGGATTAGAAAAACATGGCCGATTTCTTCCAGAAACAGCGCCACACCGGTCTATGGGATGTATCCGGCATTGTAGTTCAGCTTTAATGAAGTGAATGGGGCTTAACTGCAATACCACTCACAACATGCGGACAGGCGTGGTGCTGTGTTTGGCAGATAGTAGCAGGGGCGGATTAAGGGTACCATGGGCCCCGGGCACTTTTTCAGGTCTGGGCCCCCCGCGAACTCCGAAGACCCTGTACCGTATATATTTGCAGATTTCTGTTTAGGTGGCCACAGACCTGGCACGGTTTTAATTTAGCTGTAAAAGCAGAATGAGTTATATAGAAGAAAGCAAAATACATTGAGACACTGAAGTGGTCAGGAGCTTGATAACTTTTTTATTTTTACGTCAATGGAGTGGTGTGTGAAGGATTTTTTTTTGCGGGAGGAGTTATAGTTTTTATTGGCACAATGTAAAGTACCATATAATGGGTGAATTGGAAAAAAATAAAATTCCTTCATGTTTTTTTGGATTTCGTTTTTACTGTATATATTTACCTTCTCAAGGTAAAAGTAGATTTAAGAACCAAGCTCAATACATAAATACAGCCCCAGAACCAAGCTCAGTACATATATACACAACACCAGAACAAAGCACAGTACATATATACACCAGAACCAAGCTCAGTACATATATACAGCACTAGAACCAAGCTCAGTAAATATATACAGCACCAGAACCAAGCTCAGTAAATATATACAGCACCAGAACCAAGCTCAGTACATTGGTTCTGGGGATGTATTACACTGTATACACTGCGCTCTTGAATATAATAGTACTATACACTGCGCCCCTGAATATAATAGTACTATACACTGTACTCCTGAATATAATAGTACTATACACTGTACTCCTGAATATAATAGTACTATACACTGTGCTCCTGAATATAATAGTACTATACACTGTGCCCCTGAATGTGTGTGTGTGTGTGTGTGTGTGTGTGTGTGTATAGGAGGCAGCATATCTATTGTACTACGACCCTACAAACTATGGATAGGATTAGATACAGTGGCTCAGCCCAGTATCACACATTATAGGATTAGATACAGTAGCTCAACAGACACTATCACACATTATAGGATTAGATATAGGGACCAGCTCGCTGACATTGCGGTTCCAGCGCTGGACCCAGAAAAGGTAAGTATAAGAATTGTTTTGCTTTTTTATGTGTTACTAATTATTTTTGTGTGTTTGTGTTATTTTACAGGTTCGGTTGTTGGACTACTTCAATGGTAGCGGTTTTTTTATTCTCAATAAAATGGTTAATGAGGGTTGCGTTTGTTTTTTTATTTCGATAAAATATTTTTTCTATGTCCTTGTATTTTTTGAAACTTTATTATTACCGCCTTATTAATAGCTGCTGGCTGATTGACAACATCCATTACTAAGGCGAGGCTTAATGTTAGCAGGCAGAGAGGCTAACACTAACCCCCATTACCCCGGTACCCACCGCCACCAGTGGTACTGGGAAGAGCCGGGCACGAACCAGTACCCGACCATCTGTAATGATGGTCGGGTACCGGGGCAGCCACAGGCTGGTAATATCAGCCTGGGAAAGGCCAAAACCAGTGACTCCCCCCCGGTAATGCTAGACTCCTGCTGTTGTATCTGGCGGGGTCCCCCCCATTTTTCATAACCAGCCAGATACAAGAAAGCAGCAGAAGATTAACATTACCAGGGGGGGGGGGCACAGTTTTGGTCTTTCCCAGCCTAATAATACCAGCATGCGGCCGCCCCATTGCCCAACCATCACTACAGATGGTCAGGTACTGGATCATACCAGGCTTTTTCCGACACCCCTGGTGGCGGTGGGTACCGCTGTAATAATGGGGTTTAGTGTTAGCCTCTGTATCGGCCAACACTAAGCCTCGCCTTAGTAATGGACGCTGTCAATCAGCCGGCATCCATTACTAAGGCGGTAATAATAAAGTTTAAAAAACAAAACAAAGAAATAGAAAAAAATATTTTATTGAAATAAAAACCACCCAGACAACCCTCATTAACCATTTTATTGATAATAAAAACGCCGTCATCAAAGTAGTCCTCGAATCCGACGTAGTCCAACGACCGAACCTGTAAAAAAACACAGACACAACAAAAATGATTAGTAACACATGTGGTAGGCTTAGATACAGGGCCCATGTGTGATACTGTCTGTCAAGATACAGGGTCCAGCAGACAGTAATCTTATACAGTACATGTGGTAGGCTTATATACAGGGCCCATCAGACAGGGTCACATATGGGCCTTGTATCTAAGCCTACCATGTGATTGGCTTAGATACAGGGCCCAGCAGACAGCATCACACAATCTGTGATCCTGTCTCATGGGCCCCCTAAGCCTGCAACATCGTAGGCTTAAAAAGGATTGTCCAGTCCCTAAACATTGATGGCCTATCCTCAGGATAGGCCATCAATAGCTGATGGCTTGGGGTCCGTCTCCCAGGACCCCCGCCACTCACCTGTTTTGAAGGGGCCGCAGCGCTGTTACGACAGCAGCTTCCCCTTCATTTCACTTACTCGCTCACACGGTGAATCGCCGACATGGATTCACAATGTGAGCAAGTGACCGGAATGAAGGGGGAAGTACCAGCTCTCGTACGAGCGCTGCGTCCCCTTCAAAACAGGCGATTGGCGGGGGTCCTGGGAGTCGGACCCCGCCAATCAACTTTAAACAGACAGGGATGTGAAACTTACCCTGCTCTTCAGCTGCGGCGGATGTCCTGTCTCTGAACTACAGGATGGTGGTGACGTCCTGCGCTGTGCACCGGAAACAGGAACGTAAGTACTGTAGTTACTATAGTAACGTGCCCGCGGCTCCCGTTACTATAGTAACATTTTACTGTGTAGTGCAGCCCCTGTAGCTATGCCACTGGTTTGGTGAGAGGTCCCGCTTCACTCCGGTTCTCTGAAACGGCTGTAATTTTAACAGCCGGTAAAGGGAGAATCGGGGCGAACTGGGCCCCGGGCACTTGCCCATATTGCCCTCATTATAATCCGCCCCTGGATAGTAGCCATGTTCTCCTAGTCCTGTTCAACCCCTTAAGGGTATGTGCACACACGAAACAAAAAACGGCTGTAAAATACGGAGCCGATTTCAAGGGAAAACGGCCTCTGATTTTCAGCCGTTTTTTATGGATCGAGCGTTTTTTGACCCAATGAAAAATGGCTCAAGAAGAGACATGTACTTCTTTTTCACGCGCCGTTTTTAAAAATGGCCACATAAAAAACGCCCCATGGGAACGGAACGCCGTATTTCCGATTGAAATCAATGGGCAGATGTTTGGAGGCATTCAGCCTCCTTATTTTCAGCCCTTTTTTGGGCGTTTATGACCCAAAAAACAGCTGAAAGTAGGCTGTGTGAACATACCCTTAAAGAGGACCTGTCACTAGGTCATATAAGGTGAACTGGTTAACTGACCTGAATGGACCTGTCTTCCTGATTCCAGCACTGTTTTATTATTATTTTTCCCCTGGACCCCCCTGTTCCAGAGAAATGGCCCACTGTTGTGTTGGCTCCCTATTTGATAATTTACTGCAGTTAGCCAACAGAACGTGAACTACCTTCAAACTGCCTTGCACTGATTGGTCAGCATCAGACACAGAGAAGCTAGCACCACCCAGTTAGCTACAGCAAATTAGCATATAGGGAGCCAACACAACAGTGGGTCATCTCTCTGGAACGGGGGGGGGGGGGGTCCAGAAAGAAAGCAAACAGTGCTGGAGTCATGGAGACCGTGCTATACAGGTCAGATGACGGGTTTAACTCACATTACCTAGTGACAGGTCCTCTTTAAAGAGACTCCATTTTCGAATCACTTGATGAGCAATTCCCTAATGTACTTTTATTACCCCATTCAGTAGGGGTGACCAGGGTTATCACACAGCCATAAAACAGCGCTTTTTTGCATCAGTATCCTGCAGAATATACAGTAAATTTGCAAGAATGGAACACTGCAGGCCGAGTGCATTTATACAGGTCACAGAACTCAGATGTCTTCTAATATTTCCTATAATTTTTAGTAGGGGGGCACTGTAGTATTTATGTAGGAATGCAGGTTACACAAAAGGAACCCACTCTGGGATGTTATTCCTTATAGTACACACCTCATCTGCTGCAGAATCTCTTTATGAAGAGTAAGGCTGGGTTCCCATGGGTCGGATATGCTGCGTAAAACCATGTGGCGTATTTGACCTAGCACCTCCAGCACATTCTATCCGTAAAACTGCAACATTGTGGTTGGGTTTTTCAAGCGGAATTTCCGCTGCGGAAAGCAGCGCTAGAAACCACCCCCAAAAAAACAACTGTTCATACATACCCCGGCCTTAGTCATGACGTGTGGTCCGGCCTCCCAGGAGGACACTGCAGCCCATGTAACTGTTTCAGCCAGTGATTGGCTGCAGCAGTCAACAAGGGATGAAACGTCATCCCAGGACGCCGACCTGGAAGAACAACAGAAGAAAGTGTCATTATGACAACGCCCGGGTTGGAAGTATAAACTTTTTATTTTCTGACTTTGCGATTTCCCTGCAAAAGTCGCAACACTTGGCTATTTGTTGAGGGTTTTAAATCCTTGTTGAATTCAATGGGGGAAACCTGCAACAGAAAAGCAACGAAAACGCAGCATAAAATTACACGCTGCGGATTTAAATTCCGCACCACAGGTCAATTCGTGAACGTTTTCGCTCAATTTTCTTCCGCAGCATGGACATGAGATTTTCAAAATCTACTGTAAATGCTGTGGAATTTCCGCACAGAATTCTGTTGTGAAAATTCTGCAGCATTTACAGTACGTGAAAACCCGGCCTAAGGGGGAGATGCCTGTTCAAGATTGATTGACCGATATGAAAACGGAAAAAAAAAAAAAAAAAAAAAAAAGAAGGTCTGATCATCTAAGGTGTATGTTATATTGTTCTGCAGCAGCTGGGACACAGAACTGTATTATAAACAATGCAGCTGCTGAAGAACCTCTTAAAAAATAAAAATTGATAGACTGACCTGCAGTTCTCCCTAAGGCTGGGTTCACATGACCTATTTTCAGGCGTAAATGAGGCGTATTATGCCTCGTTTTATGTCTGAAAATAGGGCTACAATACGTCGGCAAACATCTGCCCATTCATTAGAATGGGTTTGCCGACGTACTGTGCAGACGACCTGTAATTTACGCGTCGTCGTTTGACAGCTGTCAAACGACGACGCGTAAATTGACTGCCTCGGCAAAGAAGTGCAGGGCACTTCTTTGCAACGTAATTTGAGCCGTTCTTCATTGAACTCAATGAAGAGCAGCTCAAGATTTACGAGCGTCTCAGACGCCTCGCATAATACGAGGAGGAGCTTTTACGGCTGAAACGAGGCAGCTGTTTTCTCTTGAAAACAGTCTGTCATTTCAGCCGTAAAAGCCTCTCACCGTGTGCACATACCCTAAGAGTGGTTGGCACAGGAACTTCTAACAAAATGATCTGCGGCAGACGGCTGCTTCAGGAAGAGATAAGCAGTGTCTATGTGCACCGCTTATCTCTGTATAATCGTCAGGATATGACATCAGAATGTGATAATTAGACTAATATTATTTACAGGCACCTCTATGAAAAATTTCTGTTTAGATGCGTTATATAATATTATAATACGGTATTTTATACTATATTAAACATACATGACTTTCACTAGTTTTCGCCATCATTTCGCTCTATGCTAGCCGCGCCATTTCTGGGAAGCTACTGCTCTTTTCACCAGTCCTTTGGGGGAGTTACCTGACAAATGCATCGCACATTTGGATTCATACCAATCTGGAACGATATCCAAACAGTGATGTAATTCTTCTTGATAAATGCATGTGGTATCGCTGAGCGTACAGCAGTATTGATGAGGCTGCATTAAAAGCTCTCAGACCTTACTCACGAATTAGGTTAGCAGAGAAATTGCATTATTTTAACTCGTGGAGACCTCTTAAATAAAAAAAAATGATTTTTTTTCCTATAAAAGACTGTCTAATGTAAAAATGAATGAATCTGAAGAGGTGATGAAAATACTCAGTAAATATAGTGCAGGTTAATGGCACCATAACGTCCCACAGTACATGTAAGAGGAATTCGATTAGGACATCAATGATATATGATCCCACATGTAACGCAACACTATCAGATATACAGGAACGTATGAATTCAAGATCTGAGATCAATTGGTGAAGCTCTAGGAAGTGAAGAATCATGTACAGTGCAAGTTTACCTTTGATGTTCTTCATTTTCACAGTTTGGGATTAAAACATGAAGTAGATGTAGCAGATTACAACAGAGCGATGTCATAGCACAGGGGCTCTGATAGAGGATATTCTCTGTTGTGGTATACAAACATGAAAATGACAAAAAAGGGACAATCATGTCCAACTAAGGACAATTTCTATCGTTTTGGGTATACAGCTCCTAAGCAGTCTTCATTGTACAGACTACAAACAAACCCTGTGGAGTCAGATACTACAATCATGTTGTCTAAAACATAGATGGAAGGTAGTGTGACTGCGACTGTTTATAGTTTGTAACCATGAAGACCCAGCTCTGCATGGTAGCTGTAAACACCAAATGGTATCATGCTACTGGATTCCGTATAGCCATCACTACTTTTATTTTAGGAGGACCTGTTGACTCACTTGACATGTCTGTTTTAGTAAATAATTGTATTCCTCATGAAATAATTCTGGATAATTATTTCTTAGAAACATAACAATTCTGGAGCATCTTTTTAGACCACTCTACTTGTACCATTCCTCTGTTGTTCCTCATGGAAATTTATGAATAAATGGACAACTGGGCGTTACCAGTTGGGGGTGTGTCCCTGCACAGACTGACAACGTCCAATCAGTGCTGACAGATTGAGACGGTGTAGGGACACACCCCTTTGACAAGAGGAATGGTAACGCCCAGTTGACCATAAATGTCCGACAGATGCAGGTCCCACCTCTGCGACTAGCACCTATCTATAGAACAGGGTCCCCTGACCTCAGTCCTACCCTTAAAGTAGCAGGCACATACCCTAATTTAAGAAATAAAAAAAATATATATATGAAGAGGACCTTGTAGAACCTTCCAGTATAATTATACAACTACAAGCAAATCGGACAATCATATTGACTGGCATATAATCAGGAATAGGGGCATGTTCAATTCATATGCAAAGTTATACATGCCAGAGAGGTAGACCATGCGGCTGCTATGGGGCCCTTAAAGAGAGGGGGCACAGCACTGGTTGATCACATTCCAGCATTCTTGGCTAGCAAGGCAGAGGGCACTGGTCAAACGATCATAGAAACAATGACCAGGTCCTTCTGTCCGGGGTGGCAAAACTTGGCACCATAATGGGACCTGTTAATTGGCACCTGTTTTGGCCTTTGCTACGCGTCCCCCTCTAGTCTATGTTCACCACCGGCCATATGCAATAAATAGGGGATTTGCCCGCAAATGTTGATATTGTGACCAGCTGCAGTCAGGCATAGGTGGAAAGTTACTGCAGTGGGATTCTTATGTACATCGCTATCCTGTGCACGCTCCGGGCAGGATTACTAGCCATACACTAGAAGACAAAGTTCTTGTTCTGTCCTGATAGAGGCAGATTTGACATAATGACTCATCCACAGATTGAACATCCTAACAATATGTGCAATAGTGTATTGTTCTGAGACGAGGACAAAAGTAGCAAAGTATTAAAGATAACTGAAAATATTGGACAGATAATGCTTCGTATTCTCCTGCACAATATTGTGCGATTTGCTCCATGAATAGTCATTGTATAGTAGGATTTCAGTGACCATTGCTCTGCATGGCAGCGATTGATAGAAAGCACAATTATGGCTGTGTGCTCAGTAATGCGGATTGTAGCTCGGTGCCTGGTGATTGGAAACAAGCCCGTGTTAAGTCATGTTTACTGGCAACCATCCATGGCAGAAGCGTGAAAAACACAACACAATGCCAACCCTCCGTACATAATTATACTGTTCTAGCATCCCGAAAAATTAAAGAGAATAGCTGCAATTAAATCCCAATTAATGCTTCAGGGAAAAATCATGTAGAAAGAAGGAATTGGTAAAAATAATTGAATCGAACAATGGAAGGAAATATTTCAATGACTAATCCATAAATACTACTCTTATAAGTCTATAGAGGTCAAGATTGTACCCTGAAGCAGTCGTATAAGACTGAGAGACCCGGTACGAAGTGCTCAGCACACAGACTTGGCATGTTACACCATTTGATTCACAATGAAGAAGTTAAGCCGCGTGGGCGATGGATTTAACGCATGACATATTGACCATTAGGAGGACTACGATTGTAGCATTTTACAGAGCAATCCCCTTATAAGGGGTTGCGTGGGATTAGAAAAACCTGGCTAATTTCTACCAGAAAGAGCGCCACTTTTGTCCATAGGCCGTGTCTGGAATTGCAGTTCGGCGTCATTCACTTAAATGGGACTGAAAGGCATTACCACACAAAGCCCATGGATAAAACTGGTGTCGTTCCTGGAAGAGGAGAGCCATGTTTTTTTTAACAGCACGTAACCTCTTTTGAGTAAAAATACACAAAGAGGTAGCCGGAACCATGAACCCGTGCGGTGGGGAATGATTGCACTGGATATTCATCATGCTCCTCTCTTAAAGAGCAAATAAACTTTCACAAAACTTATGACATTTCATAGTGACATGTCAGAGGTTTTGATTTGTGGGGGTCCGAGCACTCAGACCCCCACCATTTGCTAAAATTAAGTGACAGAAGCGCTCAGGTCAGTGCTGTGCCGCTTTGTTTCTGATCGGCTTTCCTGGGAAAGCCGAGCGAGCGGTGTACGGGCTCATAGACTTACTATTGAGCCCGTTCACCGCTCCGAGGAAAGCGGATTAGAAACTAAGCGGCACAGCGCTCACTGTAACACTTCTGTCGCTTTGTTTTAGCGAGGAGTGTGGGCTCAGTGCATGGACTTCTGACATGTCAATTAAAAAAAAAAAAAAAAAAAAAAAAAGTTTAGTTACTCTTTAACTACCGCAGACGCACAGGTGATACATCTTTAAAAATGTGCATGGTACAGATTGAACAGCATGAAATTAATATTTAGAAGAATTTCTGTAGGAAACGTTAAAATTGGGAATGTTCATAATAAAGTTTTGCTGGACGATGGCCTCCTTAGCTAAAAAAAAATGAAATTTGTTCTTACATCGGATAGAGGAAAAGAATAACCAACCAACTACCGTGTGCCACTATTGGACACATTATTTTAACATGGTTTAGCTTCAGTGATCTTCGTTTATTGGAGATTGTAAAAACGGGTCTGCCCCTCTCCCCAGAAACAGCACCACTCTTGTACATGGGCTGTGTCTGGTATTGCAGCTTTGACCCCATTCTAAAGGTATTATTTATTTTTTCACTAGGCACAGCCCATGGACAAAAGTGCCACGGTTTTTAGCTGAAAAAAAAAAAAAAGGAAATATCTTTTTGGATCTCAAAAAAAACATTTAACCTGTGTTTTAGAAGCAACACCAGAGGAACATAAACTTACTTTAAAGGAATTGTCTAAGTTTGATGTGTAGAATCACATTGAAGGCCACATCCTGGTCTTCTAACGGAGCGGTTTGGTGTTGGACGCCTAGTTTATAGTCACTGAATGCTGCGTCCCATCAACTAATAGCGGGCCGGGGGGGGGGGGGGGGAGACGGATGAAGAAGTCTTTGTAGGCGGAACGTTACATTCGGAAAAGACTGTTACGGACTAGACAACCATTGTGAATTCTCCATGCACAGGTCTATTTGCACGATGATATTCAATTGGATATATGGAATGTATAAAGAGAATACTAGCAAATAAAAAGTGGCATAACTACATGCTGGGAATCATTGTTCTGCAGGGGGTTAGTAGCCATAACATATCCAACTCTGATATCCGCAGCAACATAGAAACATCCACAAGTCGTGGTAAAATTGTAGGAACCATGTTTTTTGCGATGGTTGCGAGCCAAAACGCTGCGTTTTGCGCGCGCAAAGGATACTTGAAAGCTCCGTATGTCATGATCATATGGTGCGCGGCTGCGTGATTTTCTCGCAGCCGCCATTATTATGACACTCCGTTTGTATGTTTGTAAACAGAAAAGCAACTGCTGTTGCCCGAATCACGCACGTCCCACGGAGGTGCCTCCGTGTGGCATGCGTGATTTTAAAGGAACACTCCAGCCAAAGCTTACATGTCGCTGCCTATTGCAGGGCCTGACGTGCATGACTCAGGGATTCTCTTTGATGTTTATCTCCAAACCCCTTTGTCATGTCCCATCTCCCCAGACAGTGTATACAGTGTTCCTTTAATATTCATCATTGGTTAGCAAAAGGACCCCAGTTGTGGTTTACCACCAATGTAACCTCTAGGCGTTGTTCACACGTTGTGGCAAAACTGCACGTGTTTTAAAGCGGTTTTGCAATGCATTTATTGTATACGTTTTTTTTTTGTTTTTTTTACAGATGAATCACCTGTTCTTAAAATGTATTACCTATAAAAACCATGTGGCTAATAAAAACCCCGGTAAAGCACAGGTCGTTTTGCCACGTGGCACACTGCCCCAACACGCCTTAGCCATTGGTTTCACTCACATAAACAATTTACAACACGTTCAATGGACTTAAAAAGAATGTAAAACGTAATCAAGAAAAAAAATAAAAAAAATCCCCCCAAAAAATAAAAATCACCATTTTTATAGCGACACGTGTATAAAAATTTACATGCCCAAAAGTATTGTATTGAATACATGTACAAGAAGCTTCTATCCAGGTCAGGTTGTGACATATTCATGAATCTCCATATAGGATTTGTTCAATCCGTCCTACATATAAACAATAAAAAGTAATGTGTCATACAGACAATGCTATTGCCATACACTACGACAAGTTGTGGACACTCAAAGCAGAGGGCCCCTGTGCAAGAATAGTATGTGGGGGGGGGCCCCCCCTGCCATCTAATAGCTCATTATAGGGCACCCCCCTTATTTTTCTCTAACAATCCATCAGTAATTGTGAGCTATAGACACTAGCTGCTTATAAGGAGGCTGTGGACCCCCCTTACCTACTGGACCCCAATAGTACCTATGCCTCATGGGTACAGTTGGTCCATGTGACGTGTCCAGGAAATGGTCTCATTCATCCAGGTCCCCAGAATTGCCATCCAGCCACATACACATGATGCGTATTACGTGCAGATACGCCGCACAGATTTTGCTACAGAAAATCCGCAGTGTGATATAGTATCGGCAAAGTAAACAAGAGTTCAAGTAATCTCATCTTCGTGTTGTGAAGTTTTCCCACACGTAAACTGATCACAGTGCAGATTTTACAATCTTTCCCCCGACGCAGGGGACCAGGGGATCCATGGGTGTAGTGGGACTTAGGCCCCGCCCACTGGACGGTCAGGGCTCCGTGGGATAGGCCTTAGCCTCGGCCTCAATTTCAGCAGCGGCGGCTGCTTCTCCTGCAGGGAACATGCCACTGCTTTTTGCATCAGAGGGCACCCCCGCCAACCCCGCTCCCACCGGAAGGAGAAGAGGCGGGCCGGCGGGCTGAAAGGGGCGCTGTGTGTTTTTTATTTTTATTTTATTTATTTATAATTCAATTTTTTTTAATTGTTTTTATGAACCAACACCTTCCAATTAACAGTAAAGTTTGTACATACATACATACATACATACATACATACATAAAATCCTGGAAAGAGGCCGCACACCAGGTAAGCAGCCCCTATATCTCTTCCTACTTTCCCCTAAGCCCACCCCTTCTCCTCCCCTAACGCCCCCTACCTAACTCTGACTCCCCCCACATATCGAGGAGATGGGAGGGACACTATTAACCCCTTCTTACCCCTTTGCCGCAACAGTCCCTGGCTCAGCGGCTATATGCCTGTGAGCCTCCATATCTTGATTTTCTATCTCAGAATTGTGTCCGACAAGTTTAAAAACAAAACACACCAAAATCTGCACTGGTATCTGCGTCACAATGTAAAATGCGCATCTAAAGACACATCAAAAAGCAAAATAAGAATAAGGCCACATGGAGCGGCCCTGACACGGCCGACATACGCGCCAGCACTATGTTTGGCGCGGCTGTAAAATACTCTGTTAATGGCCGTGCATTATTGCCGGTAAAATGTCCATTTACCTACAAAATCTTGCCGTAATAAAAGGGTGTATTAATTAATGGCGGCACGATTTTGCAGATAAAGGGACGTTTCACCCACATTAACGCGTGGCCATTAACAGGGTGTTTGACAGCCGCAACAGCACCATGTTGTTGGCTATGTCAGACCCGCTCTGTGCGGCCTTACCCTTATTCACACGAACGTGTTATACGTCCGTGCTACATGCGTGATTTTCACACGCGTCACACTGACCTATGTTAGTGAATGGGGCCGTTCAGACTGTCAGTGAATTTCACGCAGCGTATGCGCGTGTTTTGCGCAGCACGCACCCATTGAAGTCAATGGTGCGTGCAAATCGCACTCGGCACACGGAAGCACTTCCGGGTGCCGCGCTTGATTTGCGCAACAGTAGTAAAAACAATGAATGAAAACAGAAAAGAACCTCATGCTTTTCTGTTTGTAAACATAAAAACAGAGTGTCATAATGTCATAATGATGCCGGCTGCGCGAAAATCACGCAGCCGCGCACCATATGCTGATGACACACAGACGTTTTGCGCGCGCGAATTGCAGTGTTTTTTGCGCACGCAAAACGGACACGTCCGTGTGAATAAGGCCTTAGGTGCAGATTTTACGCATCAAGTTCCAAAATGTGCATGTAGTTCTAGGCTATGTTCACACGCGGCAGATTTGCTGCATACATTTCCGCGACTTGACAGGAAAGTACGATTCAAGGATTTATATATTTTTTAGGAAATACTGAACACCACTCAAGCTAAATAATAACAACATCGTAGTCTTAACTTTAGGGTCAAACGTGAACATGAGTGGACGAATCTCTTACCAGGATTGCAGGACGTCTTCATCTGTTTACACAGCGTCCATAGCTCCAGCTTCTCCTCTCAGTTCCTCCTGTTCCAGCCATACTCTGCTCCCTGGTAACTCACTATAATGATCTTCAGAGCTTCACCTGGACTAGTACTGACTGACCAAGGTAAAACCCAGAATGGAGTCCGGATGTGATCCTCCATCTACACTCACTCCCAAATCCCACAACTATAGCTCTGTATTTGGAAGGCCCTGACTGTCATAAAGGAAAAGTGGAGCAGTTGCCCATAGCAACCAATCAGATTGCTTCTTTCATTTTTAAAACGGCCTCTGAGAAATGAGAGCTTGAAGCTGATTGGTTGGTATGGGCAACTACTCCACTTTTCCTCTGCAGCAGTTTTCATCAATCTCCCCCTTTTCACACAGCTTTATTTTTTAATCTGTTTTCCAAATAGCAGATTAATTTTGTAATTTTTTTTTTTTTACATTTATTTTTATTTGTTGTATAGCGCTAACATATGCTAGAGCGCTAAATATAGACTTATTCGCATGGAAAAGTAGTCCCTGTTCCTAGTAGCGCTTGCAATCTAATTTTCCTATGTAAGGCCCTGTTCATATCACGTTTCGTCTTTCCGTTTATATGTGCCATCACAGGAACAGATGAACAGAAAGACAAACGGAAACTAGCGTTTCCGTTTGCAATACCATTGATTGCAATGGTATTTTTTTCGTTCAGTTGGTCTCAGTTGGCGTCCGTCTAGGTTTTTGTTTTTACGCTATTGTACACTACACTATTGTTTCTGTCGGAAAAGCGGAAGCCTAGCGAAACGGATGCCAACTGAGACCAACTGAACGAAAAAAATACCATTGCAATCAATGGTATTGCAAATGGAAACGCTAGTTTCCGTTTGTCTTTCTGTTCATCTGTTCCTCTGACGGAACAGATGAACGGAAAGACGAAACGTGATGTGAACAGGGCCTGAGGCTACATCAGTTGCAAAATTGCATGCAACATTTATATAGCGATTTTACAGCCCAAGAGGAGGGAAAACACTGTTGGAATTTTTACAATAGCGAAATCGTGGACGCGTGACATCGCATGTACACATCATGTCGTTCCCTTCCATAGACTTACATTAGATGCAATATTCACTGGGTTCTAACATGAATGTCCTTTTGCGAATATGAATCGAAATGTCAATTTGGAGTACTGTCCTTAGAAACACAATACGGTACTGGTATTTTACTCCATCTTCAGACCTTGTTCACACAGTGCAGATTTTGAATGTATTTTTTAAGCCAAAACCAGGAATAGAACCTAAACAGAAGAAATCTATAAAAGGAAGGCATAATAGGTCTGCTCTCCAGGATACAATTCTGGTTTTGGCAAAAAATAAAAAATACATGCAAAATCGGCAGCAAATCTGTACTATGTGAAGAAGGCCTTAGGGTATATTTTCACGCAGCAGATTTATTGCAGAAATTTTGCGATTGTCTCATTAATATGAATGTGGCTTAAAGAAATCCATGCACATGCTGAAGAAGCAGCCCCATTCACATGTATGGGATGAATTTTCAGAAATTCCTCGGTCCATTTAATTTTAATCTGCCCCATGGAGAGAGACTGGTGTACGTTGAGCGGTACAGTTGACGAGGCAATTGTACAACACCCAGAGAGTGTTGTGCTTGGGTCCTATTAATTAGAATAAGACCCCTGGGTTATAGTGGGGTACCAAGCCACCGGACAGCAGTTTCTGGGCTTCTAAGACACTGGATGCCAGGGATTGGGACACCAAACTACTGTGGACCAAGGACTTGGTACATAAACAAAAAGAACAAACAAACAGGTAAGGGGACCCTAAACCACTGGACAGGAAAAAGTGGGCATCTAAATTATTGGACAGCATATACTGGGCATCTTACCCACTGGCAGCAGGTACTCGGCTTATTAACCACTGGATGGCAGGGACTGCACCTTGGAGAGTAGGGACTCAGACTATAACCCACTGGATATCAGGTGCTGGGCTACTAAACCACTGGACATCAGGGACTGGGCCACTAAGTAACTGGATAACAGGGATTGCACCTCAAAACCACTGGATAGTAGGGACTCTGCCTATAAACCACTGGACCGCAGGGACTGCACCTCGAAACCACTGGACAGCTGGAACTGGGCCACTAAACCACTGGATAGCAGGGACTGGGCCACTAAACCACTGGACAACAGGGATTGCACCTCAAAACCACTGGATAGTAGGGACTCTGCCTATAAACCACTGAACAGCAGGGACTGCATCTCGAAAACAATAGACAGCAGATTCGGCCACTAAACCACTGTACAGCAAGGACAGGGCCACCCGGCCACTAAACCACTGGACAGAAGGGACTGGGCCACTAAACCACTGTACAGCAGGGACTGGGCCACTAAACCACTGAACAGAAGGGACTGGGCTGCTAAACCACTGAACAGCAGGGACTGAACCTCTAAACCACTGGACAGCAGGGACTGGACCTCTAAACCACTGGACAGCAGGGACTGGACCACTAAACCACTGGACAGCAGGGACTGGGCCACTAAACCACTGGACAGCAGGAACTGGACCACTAAACCGCTGGACAGCAGGGACAGGGCTACTAAACCACTAGACAGCAGGGACTGGATGCCAGGGATTGGGACATCAAGCAAATGTTCATGATAGAATTTCAACCAATGGGAATACTTTTCATAGATACTGGATGATCAGGATTTCTGGACCATCAGATGCCAGACTGTGGCAATGTTATTGTACAATATCTAACCCAATGCATTGAGACTTGACCTTCTATATGACGATTAAAGTGCGGCAGATTTATTTAGAGTTAACAAGATGTTTCCCGCTACTTTTATAGAGATGTAGTGAGTTAAAGAGATTCTCTAATCATTAAGCACAAATTAACAATCCAGTTAACAACACAGAGAAGGAACAGATGGATGTGCATTGGCTGAGCTGAGCTTCAACTGTTTATTTAGGAGATAGTGGCACTCGTCCACTAATACACTAAACACCAGTGAAACTTGTATCCTCTGCTTTGTGGCCATAATACTGCTGGGAAAAGAACAGTTTGTATTATATGAGTTGTTCTGTACAGTTTCCTATGGGGATGGACGGTGCCATAACTGGAAACAATTCTATTTATTTCTATACAAGCTAAGTTGGCATGGCTATGAGTTTCTAAATCCGGGGCATGAGTGCCAGTTTCACACAAAATACCCTGTTTATTACTCTTTTCTTAAATCTGGCTCACTGCTTCATTGGCTGTAGATATTACAATAATATATGTGTTTTTACATTTTAAAGGGGTTGTCCACTTTATGGTGTCTCCTGCTGGGTCTCTAGCAATCAACTGTAATTTATGGGTGAACCTGGTAGCAAGTGATCAGTTTCTCTGCAGTGCCACCACTGAGGAAATGAAGCATTACACACTTCTCAATGGGCTGTACATGAGTCAGCATTGTACATGGGATCAACTAGAAAAGATGATTTTGAGGGCCCACCTTCCATCTATACAGAGCATGTCCTCTTTTAATTGCATTGTAATCTTTGTTCTTATGATTGTACACACAGAACAGATCACCCCCCCCCCCAACTGGTAACACCCAGTTATCAATCTATTCATACATTTCCAGGAGGAGTAACAGAAGAACAACACAACGCAGAGTTCTAAGGAAAGATGCTCCAGAATTGTTATTTCATGGGGTACACAATTATTTACTAAAACAGATACGTCAGGAAAGGTGACAAGTCCTCTTTAAGAAGTTGGCCACCACAGGTTACATGGATGATAGAGCACCACTTTTGAAAAAGTGGCATCAGCCCTGTAGATCTGCCTGGCTACCTGATTTAGTGATAGCAAGATAACAGCAGAAGACTCTCTAAACTTCTGACGGGAATGTTTAATAGCAATAAAACCCCAAGTTTGGAGCTGTATAGTGGTGCTGAGGCTCTCTGTGTGTTGATAAAGATGGCACCTTGTCCTTCTGCCTTCTACCACACCAGTCAGATTGGCAAAAAAATCTAAATTTAAGGTGGACAGCAACCAGAGTCATATCAAGACTTTTCTTCACCTTGGGTAAAGATTTAGTTTGCTACCTTAGCCATGTGTCTAACAACCCTAGCCAAGGCAGAGTGGCTTGTTTGTGTCCCTCTTAGCACACGGACACATGCCCTGCCCCCCCCTAGTCACCCCCCTGCAGTGCTTGCAAGTGCGTGAAAAACACATGCCACACGCATAGCACACTGATGCAAAAAAACAACGCACACGGACAGATTTATGTGCTTTTTTTTTTACTTGCGTAAATCTGTCAGGGTATGTTCACACGAGGGCGTCCGTAACGGCTGAAATTACGGGGATGTTTCAGCCTGAAAACATCCCCGTAATTTCAGCCGTAACGGCATGTGCAGGCGCTTGAACGCCGCGTCCATTACGGGCGTAATTAGCGCTGCTATTCATTGGAGTCAATGAATAACGGCTCCAATTACGCTCAAAGAAGTGACAGGTCACTTCTTTGACGCGGGCGTCTATTTACGCGCCGTCATTTGACAGCGGCACGTAAATTACGCCTCGTGTGAACAGACAAACGTCTGCCCATTGCTTTCAATGGGCAGATGTTTGTCAGCGCTATTGAGGCGCTATTTTCGGACGTAATTTGGGACAAAAACGCCCGAATTACGTCCGTAAATAGGCCGTGTGAACATACCCTCACACTCGTGTGGATGTAGCCTTAGGCTGGATTCACATGAGCATGCTCGGTCCGTAAAGGACGGAACGTATTTCGGCTGCAAGTCCCGGACTGAACACAGCCTAAGGGCAGATTCAGACGAACGTTGCGTTTTTGCGCGCGCAAACAACGCTGCGTTTTGCGCGCGCAAAAACCATTTGACAGCTGCGTGTGTCATCCGTGTATGATGCGCGGCTGCGTGATTTTCGCGCACCCGCCATCATAGAGATGAGGCTAGTCGACGCCCGTCACTGTCCAAGGTGCTGAAAGAGCTAACTGGTCGGCAGTAACTCTTTCAGCACCCTCGACAGTGAATGGCGATCACAATATACACCAACCTGTTAAAAAAAAAGAAAAAGTTCGTACTTACCGAGAACTTCTCTCCCGGCCGTTGCCTTGGTGACGCGTCCTTGGTGACGCGCCTCTCGACATCTGGCCCCACCTCCCTGGATGACGCGGCAGTCCATGTGACCGCTGCAGCCTGTGCTTGGCCTGTGATTGGCTGGAGCTGTCACTTGGACTGAATTGTCATCCCGGGAGGTCAGACTGGAGGAAGAAGCCGGGAGTTATCGGTAAGTCAGAACTTCGTTTTTTTTTTACAGGTTCATGTATATTGGGATCGGAAGTCACTGTCCATGGTGCTGAAACAGTTTAACTCTTTCAGCACCCTGGACAGTGACTATCTCCTGACGTCGCGTACCGGAATTTTTTTTGCCGCGTTCGGCCAAAACGAGTTCGGCCGAACCCGGTGAAGTTCGGTTCGGTTGTCCGGGTTCGCTCATCTAAAAAGACACTCCGTTTGGATGTTTGGAAACAGAAAAGCACGTGGTGCTTTTCTGTTTACATTCATCCTTTTGACAGCTGGTGCGCTGTTTCAGTCGGTTCGCACGGAAGTGCTTCCGTGCGACCTGCGTGGTTTTCACGCACCCATTGACTTCAATGGGTGCGTGATGCGCGAAATACGCGGAGATATTGAACATGTCGCGTTTTTTGCGCAGCTGGCAAACGCTGCGCAAAAAGCACGGACTGTCTGTACTGCCCCATAGACTTGTATTGGTCTTTGCGTGGCGCGTGAAAACCACGCGGCCCGCACGGACCGAATACACGTTCGTGTGAATCCCCCCTAACAGTAACAAATGGTTAGTAAATAGGAAAGGGAATATATGGCAGATTGCGTTGCGTTTGTGTTTTAATTGCATCATATCATTGTGTTCTACAGAGTTAAAAGCGCCAGAAAGGTAAATAAGATCACGTATTCTGCTCATCTATGCATTGAATGCTCAGTTGACCAAAACCAAAAGACCGTCATCAAGCAACAAGTAAAAAAAACTGTTGCATAGAAATAGAATCCCATTCCCCCCATCCTGAATGTATCGCTAATAAACCTAAAATGCAATAGTAGCCATAAGGGGGCGGATCTTTTTTTCTAGGGTCCCCCTCAGGCCGGGTTCCCACAGGACGGATACGCTGCCTAAAAATCACGCAGTGTGTCCGACCTGGAACCCGCGGGAAATTCCGTCCGAAAAATCGCACCACATTGTGGTGTGATTTTTCAGACGGAAATTCAGGTGCGAAAAAAAACGTTCATACTTACCCCCTCCCTCCTCTGACGTCTGCTCCCTGGATGACGTTGCAGGCCATGTTACGCTTCAGCCTGTGATTGGCTGCAGTGGTCACGTGGGACTGCAGGAAGGAGGAGGGCGTTCTGGGTATGTATGATTTATTTTTCTTCCAGCGTTGCGATTTTTGCAGCGCAAACGCTGTGATTACGCCGCAAAAGTCGCAATGCTTGGCTTTGTGTTGCAGGTTTTGCAACCCCATTAAATTCAATGGGGAAAACCTGCAATGGAAAATCAACAAAAACACTGCATAAATTGACATGCTGCGAAATTAAATTCCGCACCGCAGGTCAATTTATTAACGTTTACGCTGCATTTTTTTACGCAGCGTGGGCGTGAGATTTACTAAATCTCACCCACTTTGCCTCTACTGTAAACGCTACGGAATTTCCGCACACAATTCCGTTGGAGAAATTCCGCAGAGTTTATGCTATGTGGGAACCCGTCCGTAGGGCTTGTCCACACGTAATGGAATTCCTGCATATTTTCCGTCTGGAATTGCGGACGGAAAATACTTAGCACAATACAGTAGCAGCATAGTGTATTTAACAAATCTCATCCATACGCTGCGTAAAATTTTCAACCAGAAATTGACCCACAGTGCGTATTTTTCGTACCGCGGCATGTCAATTCCTGCTGCGGAAAGTGGACTGAATTGTTCTGTTTTTCAGAGGAGAAGTCACCATCTCCCAGCGTTGAGAAAAAGGCCGCAAAATCCGCACCATTTTCTGCAGCAATTCTGTTTTACGTGTGGACAAGCCCTAAATCTAGCATAGATACTTGTTTGGCCCAATCTACTTTCCATGATCTGTCGGTTGATCCTTCACACCCTTGTTTGCCTCTGGAGAGAGAATCTGTCACCATCCATTAAAATACGATTTTAGATCAACGTGGGCTGGCCCCTCTGCTCAGGGGCTCCACAGCAGCTGCATGGGCTACCTCTATGGTACGTAAACCCTTGATCCCATTCAATAAAATTACAGTTACCCTCCCCCCACAAAACGTGCACATAAGCTAGACAAATATGAAATCCATACATCTCCCACAGTGGTTGTCACCCAGCTTTCCTAGGTCCTTGAATGGCAAATATGCCTAGTTATGCAGTAATACATCCTTATTTACATACTGTGGAATAAATAGACAGATCTGACATTCTGTAACCTGGGAAAGCTGGATGACAAGCCTTATGCAAGATGTAATGGATTACCTATTTGCTTTCACCCAGCTTTCCCAAAAACACAGGACTAAGGGGAAAACTCACAACAATATTGAGAGATTTTAGTTATTTTGAATGAAAATACTCTTTGTGTTAATGATTTATTCTCATGATTGTATAGATTTTATTTTTTACATATATTCTATGCAAAAAAAGCAAAAGGGCTGGAATTTCCACTTGGCAATTTATTTTCCAGTCCTCTTTAAATAGGCTGCAGCTGGCATTAGGGAGGTGGCAGAGAACAAAGGCTAAATACAGTATCTAATGCAGTTAGTGTATCTCAAGATCATGTATGCACGCTTCCCTAGCAGCTGTTGGGCTGCAACTCCTACCATTTGTCTATGGATAATGGGAGTTGTAGTAGTATGTGCATTTCACAGCCACACATACACACTACCAGTGCACAGGTTACTGATACATCACCACGTGGGAGCTCTTAACAATGCCATAGAGGTAGAAGAGAGTGAAATCATCAGAGTGAAGGTGACAGATAGGGGATAATAGGTGTTGTACTTACTGTTCTACCTTATTTTGTGCCTCCCAGGAAATGTGTTACCCATTTGCAAAAAAAAGCAGATTACAAGACAGGGCTAGCTTGTCTGCCAATGCAGTTATTCCCCATAGAGGTGGGAGACAAGCCAATAAGTGGCTGCTGGGGGAGCTCTGCTGGTGTGACAATGACGTCACGCCCACAGGACTGCCCCAACTGACAGGCAGCAATTACCAGTCCTGTAGTGAGCTGTCCTAAGCTTGGGAGTCCCATCACATCAGAGGGGCAGGGTGTGAAGTGAGCAGGCACGGACTATGCAGGCAACACATCAGCAGCACATGATTGCAGGCAGCTCCTGTGCAGCACATCTCATCTAGGACTACTATGCATTATCCTCATTACTCCCTGTGATAAATGCATTATGCTTCTCTCTATCTGCTAACTTCTTGCATTGGACTACAACCACTTAAAGTGCTTCTCTTCTGTTGCTCAGGTGTATCATCAATGCATACCCTTGTCAAGCTGGTTCCATGCCCCTCTGGCAAAGCTGGGCTTCCCCAGAGCATGGCATGCGTCTTCTATGCAAGGATATGAGTAGAGGTAGTGCTGGTGATGACTTGATGATGGGAAGATCACATGGAGATATTGCATTTACACGTCCTTATCGTTGCTGCTGATGGATCTAGGTGGACGCCTGTCCGGTTGGGTATCCTTCCTGGTACAGACTGCAGCCCTGGTGGGACATTGAGGGGAGTGGTACCCAGACACTGAGCCCACTACTACTCAAGGCTTTTTTTTAATGATTTACCGCATTGCTCCTGGACAGAATAAATCGCATCCTACAGCACAGCCCATCAGGATGAAGGGATAACCACGTTTTTCTATTGCTCAGGGAGCTGGAGATCTCACACCAACTATGGCTTGTGAAAATTCATCTGGTTCTAATACTCCAGATAGGAAGAACCCCAGCCTGTTGGAGCTAGGGGCACTGTGCTTGGACTCTGAGATCATTTTTGGATTTACCAGTCATCTCTTGCGGAGGAGAGGCAAGGTGAGAAGCCAAATACAACCTAATTCATCACTAGTCCCTTGTTCTGTAACTTGGGAGAGCTGGGTGGGGATGGCAAATTGTTGCAAGTGGTTCAGCACCAGGGACAGCGCAGAACTCTTCCTATATAACAGAGACCCAGACTGCTATCTTGTATCATGCAAACCGATACATTAATAATATATAACCTTCTTGATCTGCATAGTTGACAACAGGTAGATGATTTATATTGTGCTGATGCAAAGAGTCATCTCAAATGGACCATATCCGTATTTATAGAATCTTTGTTTTGTGGTTGATAATGGCAATAATAGTAAAATTGTGCATTTGTGTCATTTAATGTTCAAAGGTGTGGAACTACAAGAACCAGCAGGTCAATTAAGACAGGCATGGGCATTTGCTTGCACAGTGATTAGAGAGATTCAGCTTATATGTGTTGGTTTAATATGTTTTAAGGCATGAAAATCCTACCTGATGCTGATAGATGACAAGAGATCTCTGAACAGAGATAAAACAACCATATAAAATATTTACACAGGCTGAGAAGACAACTAGAGCGGATAGACCAGGCTTCACCAGGGGGTTACTTTTGATGCCACCCCTGCAGATAAACCCATCCCTGCCAAGAGTTAATAATTTGGAGTTTGCAACTTTGACAGCATCTGCCTAGGGGGATCTGACCAGGGCTGTTCCCCTACCATCAATCAGCAGCATGCATAACTTTTTTCCTTGCTATATTCTCCAGGGTCTCCTGGGGGGATATGTATAATAACATCTAGCCTATTCTTATGACTGTAGTCAGCAGTGTAGCATTGTGTCTGCACATTCCCATGTATTGTATTTGACACATACATGCATTATGTCTACTAACCTGTCTATAGAAATGCAATGTCTTAAGGGTCCTAATAAATATAAAGACATCAGGTTGATTTAAAGGATGGTATACAGAGGATGCTTATATATTCTAGATATGGACTTTTACCAATTTGCATGTCTTCTAAGGAATTATACTCACCTTTCAACCTTTGTCATAGACTGTGTTGTATTTAATTCTTTCCATGGTATTAACCTGAAATTGCTATTCTACAACTGTCCACTTGGGGTGCTGTGCTGGCGTCTCTTGTATGCACTCAGCATGAGATAAGTGAAGCAGAAGAGAGAGGTATTAGATGTAGCACAGATTAAAATTTAATAGCTCTGGCTAACTCCTTCAGTTCCGCACTAGCCTTTAGGGCATTGCAAGAGCGGGGCTGGAGTGTCTCATTATCCTTTTTAAAATCTTTAAACTAGAGATATGCTCAGGTCCCATAGAGAGTGACAGCAGCATCTGCCCCAAGGTTGACCATTAAATGTGCAATATTCACTAAATTTGCATGAATTTATGCATTAAAGTCTATCTTCAGTGAACGATCATTGCGAAAAATGGGGAGCGGTCGTACGGAATATTGGCACGTTTCAATGTATAAATTGCTAAATTGACCATGCGTGCCAGTTATATAAGACCGTTGAAATCATTACCATAAGTAACATAAACCAAAATCGCACAATCATGGCGATTCCCCTAACTTGGCGACCGCTTACTGCCGATTGCTTCCTATAAACTGCTTTTTTTTTTTTTCTTGCACTGTATGCGTAATCATTCCCCTCACCCAACAAAAATGACACATACCCTCAGGAGGAAGCTGTGTGCCTGAATAATACATGCTAATCAAAACTTGGGCACAAAGGGAGAGACAATGCGACTTTAAAATAGCACAGGTGTATTATTTAGAGTGAGAGTATCAAGGGGACGTAAATGTAATGACTCCAACAGACCGTGTAATGTGTGGAGCCATCACTGTCCCACTGAGATGGATTAAGTCTGTAGGACAAATCACAAGACACAATCTGTATGGTCTTCAGGCCTTAGAGCGACTTACACCATACAGTGTGCCCATGCTGGGCCGGGTAATTGAGGCACGACCAGGGCACTGCCTTACAATATCCTCTATTATGTATTCTAATACATTTATTAATCAGGCAGTAAACACAAAATATTATAATTATTGTAACATTCTGTTATTATGTAGCTATTAGTATTTCATTGGGGAACATGCCCCTTCAAGGGGACCTAGAGGGGCATGTACCCCAGGTGCTAGATGCCAGAGGTGCCCCAACATGCATGGGTATTTAGATACCGGCTTAGGGCAGCAAACGCAATCTTTGCCCTAGGTGAAGGAAAGCTTGGCTGCGCCTCTTGTCTACAGTTGTTATGCAGTTGAATATAATCTATTGTTCTCTGTAATCAGCCAATTTAGGCTGGGGAATTACAAAGAGGAGGTCCAGAAAACTGTCTGCTCCCATAATCAAGGCTTTATCTCCAGGTTTGACAGAGACATTTACATACATATGTGTAAGTGATGGTAGTTGCAGGTTTGTACTTTAGGTTTTGTGCTCCTTTAGGTTATGTACTTGGCTGCAAAGTTTTTTAAAAGGCACATTTTTTATATATTAATGGAGGAATGATTCTTAAGTAACGCTTTTAAAATCATCTCGGATGTAGGGAGAGTGCAGTAACGATAGAAAGTGCGGCATGAAAAGATGGCTTTCCCTGGGGTTAAACTAGAGACTGTCATCTTGTGTTAGTTTAAGACAAAATCAGTGAGCATAAGAACATAGGGGGTACCAGGGGATTACTGGGTAAAGTTCTACATGTGACCAGTAGGTGGCGCTGCTGCTTCAGATACTGTTATATCAGGGAAGGAGCTATTGACATCAGTGGAGCACAATTTATAAAGAAAACATTTGAACAAAAAAAAAAAAAATACTCTGTAAGTGGTTACAAGTCACACATTCTGTTACCTGGAACTCTATCTACTTAACCCTAAACATAATGCTGGACAAAGACACCTTATGTATATTATCCTATTAACTGTTCCTGCCTGCAAATAATGTGGGGTTACAATAGTATTGTTACTATGACCTAAAAACAATAGAATTTCACCTGTTCTGAGGGACTAAATTAACCTATCTATCTATCTATCTATCTATCTATCTATCTATCTATCTATCTATCTATCTATCTTCTTATATTTTCTTGCACTTTGATCATTGTTTTACTGTTGCAAGTTATAAGCTGTATTTTTATCTCATCCACCTGCTTTGATAACTACTGATTTTAGTTTGTTACAATGGATAATTCTTTGTTTTGTCCTCATATAAAGAACACCACCACTAGAAAATATAAATGCAGTACTAGGTGGCACTCTAAAATAAAATTCTAACGAAAACGTATTACTTTTCTAAGATCTGATGTTCTAATAATACATAGCCAATCGCCACGTGAATGGAGCTGAGCTGCAATACCAGACACAACCCATGGACAAGAGTAGCGCTGTTTCTATATTTGAGTAGAATTGCTCCTTTAAGTGGTCAGCTTTCCATAGCTCTCCACATACTCTAGTCACTAAAAGGATTGTATGGCTTTTTAGAAGTTAAACAATTAAAGGGACATTGAACCTAAAATATATCTTCTCTCCATTAGCTGTGTGGTTGAATGCATTATATTGCCTTCTGTTATCAGCCATTTCTGACTAGGAAGTAGAGGTTTCCAGTGGGATAATGGAGTCCAAAAAGATCCCTACTCTCATGATCACTACTTTATCTCCATTTCTGAGAATGATATTAGTTGAACTTTTATATGTTGCAGAGTTTAGGTTTAGTGCTGATAATAGAGTTAGAGTTTGATAATGGCCGGAGGGCCGTAGGTTGCTGTCGGAGGCTGCCGTACATATTATCGCAGGTGATACATCGCCAGCCTCTGAATGAGCAGCGTTTCCTCGGACAGTGCTGCAAGGGATGTGGGTTTGGCTTGTCTTAATGAAACAGGCGGATCTTGCTGTAAGCAAAACCCATGTGGAAATGAGTCATACAGGAAAGGCAGGCAGTGCTGCAGGCAGCGGCAGGTAGTGAGATCCTCGCCATATTCTATAAAACCACAACTACAGCTGGAATCTTACTTCAGCTGCGTCATAAATTCCTAGTTTCATCCGCATGCATTGGATTTTCATGTCTGGATGAGAGTAATAGAATCTTTATTATTAACGTCTTTTACCCCTGATCCCCTAGATCCTTTGTGGAGGACCTGAAAAACCAAGAATTCTTGCTTTAGGTGGAATTATCTTTTAATTATATATATTCTGCAAATAATATACAGTTACATGTCCCACCTTACCCACTATTGCTTCTAATACAACCAGTCTTCATATCGGATGTTCAGTTCACCATAGACGATATACACCAGCCAGCCATAATATTTGTAATGACTAAGGACTCATTTAAGCCTCACGTATGGGAACACGGCATGTAAAAGTAGGACATGCTCCATACTTCCCGGCACAGTTCTACAGCACGGACACCTATCCGTAGCGATACGGAAAGGTGTCCGCGGCCAATAGAACTGAATGGCTCCGTAATTGCAGACCGTATTACGGTCTGCAATTACAGAGATTTTTTATGGTCGTGTGGATGGGGCAGAACACAAGGCCAATTATGGCTCTGTACAAGCTCTGAGTTGTATGGAACCATTATATGGCACCCGCAGCAGTCTATGGGGCCATATGGTATGCCTCAGTTTGTTCTGTGGGTTTCATACAGAATCATTTCTTCCTAATTTACCGGCTTCTAAAGTTATTCTCTGAGTCAATATGGCGGCCATGCATGGAAGTGCGCCATGTTTTAATAAATTTGCCTTTCAGGATTCTGGGAGAAATAGATGATAACGGCTATTAGAGTTGTAATGCCAATTAAAGGGATTATGTGGGGACCAGAAATTATTAGCAGTGTAGTCACTGCAGTATGGGAGTACACTCGCTTATATACATTCCGGAGGACTGGAAGTCTAGTCGCACAGCCTTCTTTGATGACGATATGACTCTTCGTCATGTGACCGACCCCGCTGTACTCTATGTACAAGCAGGAGCAGTAATACAGCGAGTACATAGAGTACAGCGGGGCCGGTCACATGACGAAGAGTCATATCGTCATCAAAGGAGGCTGTACAACTAGACTTCCGGTCCCCTGACGGCGCTATTAAAATCGATGAAAATTTCAGAATCAGCACGATGGGGGACCGGAATGTATATTAGCGACTTTACTCACATACGGCAGGGAGTACGTCAAATGCTTATAATTACTGGTGATATATACATATATAATGTGAAGACCGATCCAGTCATTGCACACTTGGCACTTATATATCTCCGATGTATATCACAGAACATATATGTTATATATTACATGCTCCTGGCTGCAGAAGACTTCATTTATATAAGCATATCAAGCTTAGGTGGAGAAAAAAGAACAGAGAGCTCAACTCACAAGGTGCCCGCTATGGCTGTAAGGGCCTAAATAATGACATACGCTCTCTAGGAATAAGCAAAAGCTTACAATGCCATCTAAACAGCTTCATTACATTTAGTCTATAAGGCTTCGTGATGCATTTGCTGCCTGCTTGTTTGCTGGAGTCATTTAGGGTATTTACTATATTGGGTCATCGTTACTACTATGGTTGCTGTTGGCTTATAGGTGCTTTGATATACCCATGGGTACTATATACATCTGTTACTCAGTCTGGATGATTTTGGTGGGATTCGGTCTATGTCTACGAGTGACATCACACACAACTGACCTAAGGGAAATAGTGATTAACTGAATTGAAGCTTTGAAGATAAGCCAACATGAGAGCCACTACGCCAACCACTGGTGGAAATAAATAATGGGGATCTGAAAGTATACACTTACTGAAAGGTGGTTGGATATGTAATGTTTATGGACAGCTAGACATGATCTCATAACTCATTTTCTCATACTCGTTGCCGGAGACTGTCCCATGTGTAGTCGTAGTCAACATAATTCCTCCAGAAACTCTGAAAAGTAAGTTTTTAGGTTTAGGTTATATATGGGGCCTGATTACCAGTTCAACCCCCATCAGATGCTGTTTCCAGATGAGACCTACGGTGATCTCTTCACTTGGCGATATAGATTTGTGAGACAATGGATTAACAGTTTTTAATTACAGCTTATATATTAGTTCATTCCTTACAGATATAGGCAAAACTTTGAACAGACCACCAGAATACCCTAAACACCAAAAATAGTCAGGCCTTATGGAAACTGACACCTAATATCTGGAAAGGAGCGAGATGGAAAATAAAAATGGAAACCGTCTCTCAAGATATATGGACAGCTAATCTCCACCTCATTCTTTGGATAAAAATGTGTTTTTATACTTATTAAATATGATTTTATTTTTTATGATGCAAATCTTTTGTTCAGCCAGTGGTGTAAACAGAGGATACGAAGCAATGATAAAAATAGGGGCCTTTTTCAGGAGCTTCTTGATACCACCACACTCCTAACCATCTGTGATAGGAGGTTCTGGTGCCTCCATCCCATTTTCATAACTGTAGAGGATTTTCCTGTTTTGATACCATTGCAGAACTTGCGGAGACCACATCCCTAAACAGGATCTCACTGGAATGGGCCCTCTGTCTAAAGGGGCCCCAAATTAGCTGTATAGACTGCCTCTATGGTACATACCGGAGTCATAGCTAGGCTTCTCTTCACCTGTGGATAAGATTCAATTTGTATCTAAACATCCAAGACAAAGCAGACTGGTTTGTTGGCACGCCCTCGGCACACAGCACCACATGCCCCGCCAACCCACCAAGCTGTTCTCCTGATGAGTACACCCTTGTACACAACATTGTTTGCTACCTACATCCGTCAATTAGGAGATAAGTGGTAGACTATAGTCTACTGTGTACACACATAGAAGGAGTCAAGATGGAAATCTTAAATTCTGCAATAAACTCAATGGGCTAGGTCTTCATTTCCCTTCTGCATCTCATTCTATAAGATTACCCATCCCATGCCAATCAGTGCCCTGCTCTTAGAGGATGCATTAAGGGCCTTTTACACCTGCCGATATTCGGCCGGTGCAGCGAGCGCCGATCAACGAGACATCGTTGATTGGCACTTGTTTGCTCCTATCACACGGAGCTATGTATGGGGACGAGCGGTCGATACTCCGATTGCTCGCCCCCATACGCTATTATCATGTCGGCAGCGCGTCTCCCTGTTTACCCAGGGAGATGTGCTGCCGACAACAATAATATATCACTTTTTTAAAACGATACGATCAGCAGATGATCCAGCGTTTGCTCGTTCATCTGCCGATCATTCCCGTTTACACAGGGCAATTATCGAGAACGAGCGTTATATGAACGCTAATTACCCAGTGTAAAAGGGCCTTTACCGAGAGGTCAGACACCATAACGGACTCTTTACTTATTAGGTTTAGCTGCTGTCCTGTAAATATTTGAGTCTTTCAAACATGCACACATCCCGTCTTCCAGGGGATTAGCTAAGTAGTCGCTCCCAGTGTTTGACAGCCAACCTTGCTTGCACTTACTGGTCCATTTCTGAAGAATACCACAAGAGTTGTTGAGGGTGAGGGACTGGAGACAGGCAGAGGTCAAATAAAGACAGCACACACTTCTATGTTGTCTCTCATGTGATATGAAATATCCATTGCTACTCAGGCCCTGGGATGTCCATTGCTTGATGGTGGCCTCAGCTGTTCTCTACTACAGTTGCCTTATCATAAGAATCCCAGATGCCATACATAGAAATCCACCCACCCCATTAAGTAGACAGTAGCTGCTAAAACATCTTGCGCTCATATGGCTAATAATGAAATTCAAGAGTCAAGAGTGAAGAAATAATGTGTTTTGAGAGGAGCTGGAGGGGGGGTTGGGGGGGGGGGGGTTGTCACATCTCATATTACCTAATGGTAAGGGTAACATTATAGAAGAGGGTATGTCTGAAAATGGATTTGAAGGGACATTAACTAAGTAAAGTCTACAATGTGTATATTTACTGTGCAGTTAATTATAATCTTTTGTTCCCTGTTATCAGCCATTTTAAGCCGTGTGATGTTTCTAATATTCTGGAATGTTGGACGATAATAGAACAGTACCTTGTGATGGTAGAGAGCCTACAGGGTGCAAAGCCCTAAATTCAATCCTAACACAAATTATTCTGATATCTTTTCTTGTTTTCTAATTGTTTTTTTCTATTCTGCTTCTAGTTTTGTAAAATTCCATATTATATTGTAGTTCTGTGCTGGAATTAAAGATAAATTGTCACCTCTCCTGTCGATTTTAGTAAATAATTATATTCCCCATGAAATAACAATTCTGGAACATATTTTCTTAGGACTCTGCTTTGTGCTATTCCTCCGTTATTCCACCTAGAAAGCAATGAATAAATTGACAACTGGGTGTTACCATTCCTCTTGTCCAAGGGGTGTGTCCCTGCACAGGCTCACTATATCAGCACTGATTGGACATACCCCTACTAATAAAACCCAGTTGTTAATTTATTCATGTTTCAGGGAGGAGTAACAGAGGAATGGCACTAAGATCTAAGAAAAATTTCTCCAGAGTTGTTATTTTATCGGGGATGCAATTATTTACTGAAACAAACATGTCAGAAGAGGTTAAAGGTCCTCTTTAAGTGCCGGATTTTAAGACATTCTGGATTACCGGATAATTAATGAAATAATTTTTACTGTATAGCTATACTTTCCACACACATACATATATATCTACTGACAGTACCAATTTACACCTCTGTGTTATTATTACTGCTGTGTTTCTGGAAATAAAATCACAATCTATATTGTACATGTAAATTTATTCAACTTCTGAGCTGTCAAATCCATAAACCTTTCCAAACCACTATAAGAAAATTTAGTGCAGAACTTGGGACATGTTATATGTAGTTAACCCTTAGCATTACAGAAAGACATATACGTTAGAAAAGTTTGCACATTTTTTGTCCATAATAAAGTATGGTAAAAATAGAGGCCGCCATCCATTTACAAATCTCTAGGTCATGGGATTGTATGGAAGTCTTACCAATGAGAGAATACACAGCTGCTAACTATTTAAAACAACTTTTAGGGACACGTTGTTATTAGGATGGTATATCTAAGCTATTGGGTTGGTGTATCTAAGCCATTGGGATGGTGTATCTAAGCCATTAGAATGGTATATCTAAGCTATTGGTATAGTATAACTAAGCGCGATTGGGATGATGTATCTAAGCTATTGGGATGGTGTATCTAAGCCATTGGGATGGTGTATCTAAGCCATTAGAATGGTATATTTAAGCTATTGGTATAGTATAACTAAGCGATTGGGATGGTGTATCTTAGCTATCAAGATGGTGTATCTAAAGTATTGGGATGGTGTAGATAAACTATCCAGACAACCAAAAATATATTGCATGCACTTCAATTAATCACTAAATGATTTGACACCCTCTATAGCAGCTATGCTTCTGATGGGGCCCCATTTCATATTTTGCTATGGGGCCTAATTGTTATTTCATACGCCCCTGACCAAAGTCGTAACTAGTCTTTCCCTCACCCGTGTCAACATTCAGTTTCCTGGCCTAGCATCGTATCTAAATACCCTATCCAAGGCAGAGTGCCTTGTTGGTGCACCCTGTGGCACCCAGCACATGCCCCTTCAGCTTCCCTCAGCTACACCCTTGCCCCTAACTAAGATTCTGAAACATCATGTAACAAGGGGCTGTTATAACATATGCAATTTTATTTAATGTATACAAATAAAAAGTTTTTTTGCAATTGGCCAACACTTGAAGAATCAGGTAAGAAATCACGTAAGCCAAAGATAAGGAATCAGGACGATGAGGAATTTAGGACGCTTCTTATATTCCCAAAAAAAGAATACATGGCACTTAAATAATGGATACAATCTGCAGCCAACTGATATAAAGTTACCAGACCTGCTTCACTGTAACAAATAACTGAGATGAAAAGTCAACACAGTCTGGTCCTGGTGTCTTCATCCACTGTTTACATTGACTTTTTCCTTAAGTAAACTTCTGCTTGCATTGGGCTGGGGGATCCTGCTCCTGTGCTGGACCCTCATGTCTGTGGGAAAGTGAAATCTTCCTGGTAATGATCAGTCCTGCCCCTCCCTGCACTCTCTCCCTGCTGCAGCAGTCTTCCTGAATCATTAGTCTGGCCAGTCCAAAGCTGCTGAGAGGAGGCTGCTCTCCCACCGCCTGCATAGCTCATACCTTCACATTGGAAGCTTATTTGTTTCCTGGGAAGACAGCATGGATGGGAAGATTACTTAGCCCTGGCACAAGGAGTTTTGTTCATTGGAGAGAGTCTTGGGCGATTTGCACTCTCATCCATGACTGAGCTACACGTTGTAGGGCACACAAGGAAAACCCAACCATGGTCCCTGTGCTGGGTAGTGCAGGCTATGCCAATCATACAGGGCTGGTAAGTTGCACAACTTTAGCTGTTGAGGCAAACTTTGCAAATGCGTTTCTTTAGGGATGCAGAACTAGTACACAATGCTACACTGAAGTTGTGTGGACCATTTCTTAGTGCAGCTTGGTGTGTTTGATGTAGTAAACATTTAATAATATTTGCATATTATTTATTTGGTGTTTATGCATTGTAATAATGAAAATATTGCACATGTATCAAAATATATAGGTCTTGGAGAATTACCATCACTACTACTACTAAATGCTACTTTATATATGTACTGTTTAAGTGCATTAGGCATTGTGAGAATGACCTATAATACTATTGTATGTATGTACAGGAATGTAATACTGGGGGGGGGGGGGTGGAATATTACTACTATATGGTACAGTACATGCATGTAACACTGGATAAAGCACCACTACTCCTACAATATTTGTAGTACAACTACTACTACTACTACTATTACCTTTTATATGTATATGTGGCATTGGCAGAAGCTTCAGAAATATTACTACTACTACAATGTAGCGCTGGGAGAAGTACTTCTGATAAAATAAACTGGAGTAGTACCCTTACCACCACCACTACTACTACTACTATATCTATACACTGTACATGCATAATGCACTTTGAGATCTACTAGTACTACTATATCTATCTAGTGTACATTGAGATCTACTACCACTACTATATCTATCTAGTGTACATTGAGATCTACTACCACTACTATATCTATCTAGTGTACATTGAGATCTACTAGTACTACTGTTGCATATATTACTGGTTGAAATATTACCAACCCTTGAAGAGGCACCACTACTCCCATAGTAGATTTATGTAAAAGTGGCTCTACTGCTAATATATATGTTTATGTAGCATTCGGAGAAGTTTTAGAAATACTATTACTACCTCTATTACTACAAAAAGAACTGCAACATACTAAAAAGTACTACTGCTACTATATGTATTTGTTAAGCGTGAGGAGACATAGCGCCACTACTATATTTATGGATGTATAGCTATGTATGTAGAAAAGTACCAACACTACTCTGAGTATGCATGTAGCATTAGGAGAATAAACATTTCTACTATAGTATTTAAATGCAATACTATTGAAATTCAATTCTGTTTAGTTGTAATGAGGTTTATATAAATAATAGATAATATAATTACATCTAGCAATATCATCATTATATATGGATTTTATAAAAGCTTATAGTAATTTCTGGTTTGCTTCCATAGGTTGCAGACAGGTTCCCTGGCAGAGAAATACCGCCACCAAGGAAAAGGTTGCAGTCAGCAGATGAAGCTGTTCAAGGCTGCCGTCCTCCTCCTGAGGGAGCTGGGGCAGCCTCTATGTCGGAACTGGGACTGTCAGAGAGACCTGGGGCAGGGGAATGGTGCCCTTATTGTCAAGCAAAACTGGCTGAACTGAAGAAACAAGCCCTCAAATTGGCTGTCCCTGGCTCCATAATGGTAAGAATTCCCCAGATTTGCCATCTACTAGTTTACCCTATTAATAATGGAGATTTGTCTTGTATGTTTTCAACAGATTGAACCTTAAAAGGGTTTAAAAAAAAAATAAGATCTTATTTTTTTCCCCTGAAACAGCGCCACTCTTGTTTATAGGCTGTGTCTGGTATTGCAGCTCATCCTTGTTAAAGTAAATAGGACTGAGTGGCAATACGAGAAACAGAGGTGCTGTTTCTGAAAGCTAGCAGACCCTATTTTCTAATCCTAGACACCAAGGTGACCATAGATTTAATAATTTTTCTTAAAGAGGCTCTGTCACCAGATTTTGCAACCCCTATCTGCTATTGCAGCAGATAGGCGCTGCAATGTAGATTACAGTAACGTTTTTATTTTAAAAAAACGAGCATTTTTGGCCAAGTTATGACCATTTTTGTAGTTATGCAAATGAGGCTTGCAAAAGTCCAAGTGGGTGTGTTTAAAAGTAAAAGTCCAAGTGGGTGTGTATTATGTGCGTACATCGGGGCGTTTTTAATACTTTCACTAGCTGGGCGCTCTGATGAGAAGTAACATCCTCTTCTCTTCAAAACGCCCAGCTTGTGACAGTGCAGATCTGTGACGTCACTCACAGGTCCTGCATCGTGACGGCCACATCGGCACCAGAGGCTACAGTTGATTCTGCAGCAGCATCAGCGTTTGCAGGTAAGTAGCTACATCGATTTACCTGCAAACGCCGATGCTGCTGCAGAATCAACTGTAGCCTCTGCTGCCGATGTGGCCGTCACGATGCAGGACCTGTGAGTGACGTCACAGATCTGCACTGTCACAAGCTGGGCGTTCTGAAGAGAAGAGGATGTTACTTCTCTTCACAGCGCCCAGCTAGTAAAAGTATTAAAAACGCCCCAATGTACGCACCTAATACACGCCCACTTGGACTTTTACTTTTAAACACACCCACTTGGACTTTTGCAAGCCTCATTTGCATAATTACAAAAATGGTCATAACTTGGCCAAAAATGCTCGTTTTTTAAAAATAAAAACGTTACTGTAATCTACATTGCAGCGCCTATCTGCTGCAATAGCAGATAGGGGTTGCAAAATCTGGTGACAGAGCCTCTTTAAGATGTTGAGCCTTTTCATTGATCCTTGATTGAAATTACACAATGGCGACAACTTATAAATGATAGATAACGCATTATTAGACTCATTGACCAATCTGTAAGTGGATTCTCGGAGCATGATCGTCTGTATACGAAATTGATGGTATTGCTTTTTATTTTTGTAACAATGGGTTAATTTGAAACAATTGTGCACGGATTAACAATATAGGATCTTATCTATGACCGGCTTTAAGAATGTTTCCACTTGTAGACAATAAAGAATCCTTGTGTTTATTTTTGCTTTGTTCCTGTCTGGAAATATTTGGGTTAGTTGATATTACATGTGCTGCTCTTTACTGCCACCTAGTAGAAAGTTTTTATTATAGCACTGATTCTAAACAAATGCTGGTTTGTTTGAAACTAACTTTTTGGACGTGTTTTTTTTTAGGTATTGCGTTGGTGGATTATTTCCCCTAATATTTAATCAATCTATATACCAGTGGAAGCTTGGCTCTGACCATTTGCACATTGCTATAGGTTGAGAGTGGTTTATAGGTTGTACAGTGATGGCTCATTGTTTACTACTTCTGCTTTATTGCACTGAGGCCATTGGTTCAAATCCAACCCTGCTCTCTCTGTATCGTTCAGGTTTTCTTCAGGTACTTTGAGTTGCCATAAAACATACCTAGCTTAAATGGCTATAACATTGGCCCTAAACTGTGAGATTCCTATAACATTGGCCCCAAACTGGGAAATGAGATTGTGGTCCTTATTGATGTCCTATCTCTTTGCAGTTCTTGGGGATATGTTGGTGCTATATAAATAACAGATAATGATAAATAACATTAATACATTGGTAAAGTGCTTCGCTTGCCTTCATATGGTGCTTCTAAGGTAAAATTCCTCTGTAATATGGCCCTTGAAGGAAAATGGCACGATTTTTTTAAATCCGTAGGTCTACAGACGCACAATAGGACCGCATAGACTTTTATGGGTTGCATATTACGGTTTCATAAAACTCGAAGCCCTAATACAGTCGTTTGTATGAGTCTCTATTATTATAGTACCATTTGTGTATTGCATACATTTTCAATATGGTATGTATTAAGTTTAATGTGGGTCAGTTTGCAGTCTAGCAAAAAAGTTTTTCACGATTTTTTTAATGTCTTTTTAAATGATAGGAACATTTTACAGCATTGCTCATATCAGTTCATTGCATGTGTCCCCCGATTGATCGGTGATTGAAAGCACACATCTCCTCTCCTTCTATATTCAGTGCAGCCTACGAGAGATGTAATTGTTTCACTATTTGAGCCAACATCTGGTGTTCAGATAGACGGCAGTCACCCACCCAGGCTTTAGAATGTGCAATAATTACAAGTTGCATAATTTCTCACTGTATCTGTTGTTTTTTTTCTTTTTGGAATGTTTGTGAGAGAGAAAACCGCTGTGACAATTAATGACAGGGTGACCCAATGCCGGGCTGTGTGATCTTGGCTCAGGAAGGAAACCAGCCCGTCCCTGTGACATGGGAGGTATCTATGACAATAAAATAACATTAGAACATGTTTCCAAGTCTTAAAGGGATAGTAACCCAAATATATTTTTCGCGATTTTTATATTTATGGTCTGCAATGAAGTCTTTTAAAGAAATCCATGAACATGCTGCAAAAACAACCCCATTCAAATGTATAGAACACATTTTCCGTGTGTGTGTGTGTGTGTGTGTGTGTGTGTGTGTGTGTGTGTGTGTATATATACCATAGGAGTTCTCCGTGCATCTGAGGACAGTCCTCATTCGGCCCCATACACATGACCGTAATTTTGATCCGTAATTACGGATCCATAATTGCGGCTCAAAATACGGATCCATTCAATTCTATGGCCCAAGGACACCTACCCGTATATTTACGGAAAGGTCTCCGGGCTGTAAAAAGGATCCGTAAAATATACATGTCCTATTTTTTGAATTTACGGACCGTGCTCCTATACTTTTATAATGGGAGCACGGCCCGCAAATGCGCGTGACTGTCCGCGGCCGTAATCACAGACCGTGATTACGGCTACGGCCGTGTGCAAGGAGCCTTAACCGGCTAATAGCCCAATGATATAAACATAATGCTGATGATGAGTAATGTCGGTCCGCATGTTGAGCATTCTTTTTTTAACCTTTTTACATTTTCATATGATATAAGGATTATTAAATAGTGTTAATGGCAACAGTCCAGAGTGAGAATAAGAATGCACAGATTTTTTGGGAATTACCTACATTGCAATTCCCTATTACTGTGAAGAGTTGCTTCATTTAGTATCAGTAATAACATGTAGGGCTATGGGGAACTTCCAGATTCCTGCTGTGGCTCATTGAATCCATCAACAGATTATAGGAAACTTACAGCATGTCAATAAAATAGTTCATTTCCAGCTAAGGCGTATGTACCATAGAGGCAGTAGCCTTTAAGAGATGGGGCCCATTTCAGATTGGGCTCGTCACCATTTCAATGGGTGCCACAGCAAGCAAGGAGATGAAAAATCTGTTATGAGAATGGGGCACCAGGACCTTCTGGCGCAAGTGGTTAGGAGTGTGGTGGTGTCAAGCAGCTGCTGAAAGGCACCTAATTTTGGTTATCATTGCTATTGGGCTCCGTTTGGCCCCAGTTTATTAGTATATTATGTCCCTCTTGTATCTTCATGGTTGAACTGTGTATAAAATTACTGGTTATTCTAATTACTATCCTATGTTGGACTGTTTTTCATGTGAATTTTTGGGCATCGTAGATAATATAGTTAGAAACTTAACAAAAACTTATTTTGCAAATTTAAAAAACTCATGATACCAATTAGTCCATCCTTGATGTTGATTTGCTACTCTTGTCCTCCTGGAGGCGCCACATAATATCCCATCAAATGTTTCAGGAACTGGGGTCCCTCCCTTCAAAAAAACTTTAATTATGGAGCTCTTTTCGGGAAATGTCCAAAAGTGATGATCGTAAACCTTGGCTTGAACAGGTGGTCATCTCTGTCATCTAATGCAATGGATCACGAAATTCCTACAACCAGCATTAGTGCCATGGTAGACGGCATGTTCTGTCTTGCTGCTCAACAGGTGGGGACACAAGCACGGGAATGCCTTAACTACATTGGAATCTTAATATATATCTAGGATTTAGTAAAGTGCAGTCTTAGAGGATGTCATGAAACAAACTCAATGTGGAATTATGGGAGCAGGCCGCCTTATATAAACAATCCTCTTCCCATTCATCTTACCGGGCCATATACATCTACTCTACATTGTAGACGTCTCTTGGCTTTGCTGGTGCCATATAAAGAAATGTTTAGAGTAACTAATAACAGTGTTTATATCACCCCTTATACATGTGTTCTATATGCTGAGTGGTAATGGAGACGCATATATTGTATTCATGTTCCTGGGTCAGACTCAAGTATCAAATATTTTTCAGGAAAATAATGCAACTTTCTATATGTTCTCAAATCCTAAATCTTCAAGTATGGCGGCATTGAACCCTCGTATCTCAGTCCCCATATCATGGCATGGCGGATTATAGAGAGGGCAAATGAATCTATTTCCCTGGGGCCTCTACCATATGAGGGCCTGAGGTGGCCACATCATCCCTCATTGCAATGCATTATTTTTTTTCCAGATTTCTACACGGCAAGATTCTTGGTTTGGCTATGCTTTGTCTCTATTAGGCCATGTTCACATTGGGGCTCGAGTAAGCTGAGATATGAGGAGTTGTTTGATGGGTTCTTCACACTCTACAGTTTCTTGTGACATGGAGCAAACACTGCGGTTACCATTGATTTTCTTTCCACTCTATTCTCTCCTTGTCACAGGCAAACATATGGACAGCTACATCATCTGTCCAGTGTGAGGGCTCCAGCATACAGCTCCCCCATATCTCCACTTCCTATGAGTGTGAAATGGGAAATTGAGGTGATCGGCTGTCATAACGGAATTTTTTAGTTTTCAGTTGAGTTAAAGGGGTAGTCCAGGATTAGAAAAACATGTCTGCTTTCTTCAAAAACAGTGCCAAACCGGTCCACAGATTGTCTGTCTTATTGTAGCTCAGCCCCATTCTCTTCAATGGATCTGAGCAGCAATAACAGACACAACCGGTGTACAGGAGTGGTACGGTTTCTTGAAGAATGCAGGCATGTATTTTTTTTTATATAATACTGGACAATCCCTTTAAAGGGTAACTACACTTTTAAAAAACCTTTGACATGTTATAGTGACATGTCAGAAGTTTTGATCGGTGAGAGTCGGAGCACTGAGACCCGCACCGATTGCTTAAACAAAGCAGCAGAAGCGCTCGGATAAGCAATGTGCCACTTAGTTTCTGATCGGCTTTTCTCAGAAAGATGAGCGAGCGGTGTACAGACTCATAGACTTTCTATTAAACCTGTACACCGCTCCAAGGAAAGCCGATCAGAAACAAATAGCTCAGTGCTCGGACCCTCACCGATCAATACTACTCACATGTCACTATGATATGTCAAAAGTTTTTTAAAAGTTTAGTTACACTTTAAATTCAAAACTTATTTTTCTGTTTCAATGCAATTGGCCATAGTGCTGAAGACCGGTTCTTCATAAATAGAGCTAATTCTTGCACTTTGTTTTCACTTTGTGGCAACATTTTCAAGCTGGAAAGATATAATGTTGGGTTCGGGTTGTGTACACTTATATGAAATAGATTTTTCTGTTATAACTAGGGACATAAAATAGAACTAATGGTAATTGTCTAATTGAACAGATATTGAAAGCTTTCAAAACCACTTAGTTCCCTGGAAGTGATATCATTTATGAAGATGATACAGAAGTGTCCTGGAACTCGTGTACTTGTCGTCCTTTTTTTTTATTGCATTGAAGTCAAGTTTAAAAGTGGGTCCATCTTTCGTAGGCAGACATTTTGTTTGGGGTGAATTCCTCGTGAATTTTAAATTCAATCTTATGGCGATTGATCTACCTGCAGTCGCCGCATATTGGGTGAGAGTAATCAGTAGTTGCCCATGGCAATCAATCAGATTCTACATCTCAATTTTCAGAGGCTCTTTGAAAATTAAAGCACCGACCAGATTGGACACGGATCTTCATTTTAAAAAGGGGTTGTTTTTGTGAGACAACCACTTCAATAGACGAGGATGCTTATTGGGAATTATTATTTTTTGCTTATTTTAGGTGATCTTTTTTTATACAAAACTTTGGGGCAGATTCTTGTAAGCTAAGACCAGGCAGTCAGAAGTTGCGCCAAACTTCTCACACTATATGCTAAATTTGGCACCTCTTGCTTGACCTGTTCTCCTTATCAAACCTTTGAGTTTGCTCAGTTTGCAAAAGAATTTTCCAAAATTTTGGCGCACTACCACATTTTAAGCCACGCCTCTTTCCCCTAGCCACACCCTTTTTTATTTTTTATTCTAGTGAGGCACAAATATCTGTTCTTTTTTGTGCATTTACTTAATAAATAGGTCTAAAACCATGATGTGACACTATGTGCCAGGACATATTCTAGGCGCAAACACATTCGTAAATTATTCCTATTCTTTCTAAATTGAGCTATAATATGCACCATACCAATACAGGGTTAAAATTTGCGAAAATAAATGTTTTACATAAATATCAGATTCCTTTAGTTCTTTTTTTCTGCATTATCCAATGCCCTGTCTTGTTATTCAGCTCCAAAAACCAAACCGTCCCGTAGAATCCACTTAATGACACCTTCGTGTTTCCTGTCATAATTTAGTTTTGGACATCCCTGTTATTATTAAGGATTTGTCCATTTGTCGGTGATTACATTGTTACTTTATGTATTATAACAAACATTGTTTAATGAAACAATGTCATTTTTCCTGCAGGAGAAGTCTGGAAGAAGTCAGGGACTGTAGGGGAAATCTGCTCTTATTGACCTTCATTTCAATTGAAAAGTTTCCTGCATAATAATTATAATATTCCTTTGCTAGAACTAAACTTAGTTTCTTTTTCTTTAATGTTGCATTGTATGTTTGCATTGGGATGTGGGTTATGGTCTGACATCTCAAAATAGGAAGCAAAACAAAAAGTTTTCAGTCATTGAAAACTTGACTTGGTCATAGCTGGTGGATTGCTGCTCTTGGGAAGTAGATTTATGCATGCAATGCATAGATTCTTCTCATGGCTTTATCTGCAGCTTATTGACGTTGACCTGTATCCTGCTGGGTGGTATAGGTTTTGAGAAAATACACCTGCTTTCTGCCAGACCTGGTTCTAGCAGGTCTGTGCACCTGTCCTAGAAGGTCACTCTGTGTGGTCGCAATTATGTGTCTTTCAGAGGGAAACGTCTTTGATAATAGAGAGGGAAAAAAAGAACTCGATGATTGGTAAGAGAATCTCCTCCTTAATACATTTCCATCTTTGTAAAGGGCACTATTAATGCAATGTCCTGTCATTGTGTTAAATCTTGTTTAAGGGTAGGATTTCAGATACAAACCTTACATTGTGTCTCAAGGTTGTAAAGCACATTGACCACCGGGAGAAAGGTTAAACAGATACCCTCTGTTCAGAACTATTCACCAGTAAATCTCTCCCTTTTTTTTCTTTTCGGAAAAATTTGACCATGGTCTCGATATTTTAAAATGTTATTTTGTGGTATTAAGGTATACAAATTTAAAATACAGATTAATTTCCAAAAATAATACTGTAATGTGTATGTGGGCTATCATCATGTGAACATTCTCAGTGCACCAGTGTCTTCTCTTTGTGTATAAAGTTCTGCAGGTATAGAAACTACCTGGGCATGACTATAGGAGTAACATACACAAGATTGACAGACATGGAGAAATCAGTGGTGACGAGGGAGGAAAGAGCAGGGAAGTTTACAAAAACTTGTATGGAAATGGATGACCACGTGACCAAAAAAGGCTCTTCGTAGACTCCAAAATGGCTGATCATGGGATATATGAATAATCTAACATTAGAGAAATATTCATGAACATGTGAAAATATATTATTTTGGCAGATACGTTTTAATCAGTTGGTTGCATAGAATCTCAGGGTCATTATGGCATTTGTGCAACATATATGTGTGTGTGTATACTGCATGGAAGTTAACATAGTTCTTATAATAGTTATTTTAGTTGATTTGGGACCAGCATGATGTCAGATTAGAGGATTGTCCATAGTAATGAAGAACTCGCAAGAATTGTCATCCATAGTTTATTTCAACCACATGACTGAATCATTCCTGACAATTCCCATGGCTGGGCCACAACTTCCTGGCATTGATCTGACATGTTATTATTTTTGTGTCCTGATGCTAAAATCCTTAACAACTCTGGACCATCCAGTGGTTTGTGATTAAAATGGAGTTTGGGACTCTTTTTATTTTTTTAAATTATGTTCTAGATTAACAAACTTTCACCATATTAATAGACCGATTACCTACATTTAAAGGGCAAATCCACCTAAAATCTTAATCTTAAATATAAAAAAAAATTGTATTTGTGTGAGATTGAACCATCACTGATTCTAAACTAATGGTTTGCTTGATTTAGATTTACAGTAGGTCATTGGCAAACTCTGACATGGTACTCACATTACATATACCACTGGGTCGGTTACGTATAAATTATGTTCTAAGAGATTTCTAATTGGTTCCTCCACTTCAGAAAATAGGATTTAGGTGATTTCCCCTTTAATGATATTTCTTTTTATTAAGTTACTTCGTTTTAATAAACCACTATAGAGTTCAAATGTTCACGATTTCCACAATTATATTCATTTGCCGAAGGCGACTAATGAAAATATTAGTCTCTTAGCAATTAGTTGTAAAATTATGAAAATTCCATATTTTATTAATCTTGATGTTGTTAATATTTCAGCAGTAGAATAATACATGGCGCAGTGGCGGGACTGATGAGATGCTTTCTATTTATTTTAGCTCGAGTGATTTATATTTTTTAATTACTCTGTAATTTTACCCAAAATGTTCTTTATAGCTATGGGATTTTAGACTCCTCTTCTGACATCTATATCCTTTATTAATTATTCTTTAACTTATCTACTGATATTTAACATTTCTTAGACTAAAGCTTAAATAAATATTATGATACCAATGTTTTCAAATCATAAAATAAGATATTACAAATCATAATTTTATCTTATTTGCTAATGTCTCTGGGTGTGTTTTAAGGTATCGGACAATCCTTTTATGCTTAAAGGGGTCACTTGATGAAAAGCTGATCACAGGATTTCCCTCTGCTGGTACCCTCAGTGATCAGCTCTATTCTGTGGGAAGACCTGGCAGCAAGTATTTAATTTTCCTGCAGCGCCACCACAGGAGAAATGAGGCATTACACGGTTCTCATTGAAAGCAATGGGCTGTCTGTGTAATGCATATAAATCCATGGAAATGCTGGGTCCTCCGTGCTCTGCTTTGCCATTCTCTTCTCTGGTTAATAGATGAGGGTCCTAAATAGGGACTCTCACTCTATTATTTCCGAATCCTCTAAGGTATTTTGGGGTTTTCAAAGCACGGCCGACTAGGTTTTGCTGTGTGCTGAAGGCCGCAAGGTTTTCTTGCATATATAGGCTTAAAGGGGTGTTCCAGTTTTGACAACTTTTTAATTTGTGGCTCCCCCGAAGTCAAGCTGATTATGGGGGTCTTATTGCTAAGCATCCCAATGATTAGGTTGTTCTGGACAATACCATTCCACTTATCAAAGGGCCGTGTCCCTACATACTGTCCAATCAGTGCTGACGATGACAGAATATGTATGGACAGAAATGGAAAAAAAGGGGAGACTTCCTGTTGTCTTCATTCAGACACCAAGCTCAAGCTACAGAGGAGCAAGTATGCAAGATCAAATATTGAAATATATAGTGAACATGCTGCTCTGTTTAATGTACAGGGTATCTATAGACCGATAATGTTGAGTATTTATACTATTGTGGCCGACACGTGTGGAGCTCATCGGTATACTATGAGAATTAAATGCTAACACCCAATTGTAACTTTTTTTTTCTCCATACATTTCCAGGAGGAATCCAAGAGGAACGGCAAAATTTTTTAGAATTTTTATATCATGGGCAATACAAGTATTTTTTTTACTAGACCTGTCAGGAAAGCTGATGGGACATTTTTACAAAAGTTTGAGTAGTTGACTCAATTTCTGAGCTTGTATTTTTGCCAAAAATTCCAAGTAGCATATCTTTATATATTCAGTATCCATATTGAAAGTCTGGTAGGAATTTTGTGGAATTCATTTTCTTGTCTGTTTTTCTTAAAATATTCCGGACAGAGGAGTACGACATGCTGTCTTCTTGAAAATACTGATTTAATCATTGTTAACAAATGTTTAACCACATGTTTCTGCTCCTATATGACTGATCGCAGAACGAGGTGATTCATTTAAAGTGCTCTCAGAGGACTAGTCGTCCTGTTGGGTCATAGAGGTATTTCAGAGAAGAGATCATTTATCAGCCATTGGTTTATGTGTTTCATAGACATATTCATCATTCTCTTGGAAGGCATTGTATCGTTTTTTTTCTTCATCTAACTCCTTTCTTTAGATTGAGTGCACTATTTTAGGAGCACTGTTTTGACCACTTTAGTTAATGGGGTTTTCTCATAATGATCATTTATCACCAATGCAGCAAATGGGTGATAAATGTCTGATCAGTTAGAGTCCGACCACTGGGCCCCCCACCGATCCCAGGAACAGGGGTACCGGAGTGCCCTGTGGAAATGGAACGGCACTGAGCATGCTCGTTAAGTGCTTCATTCACTTTTATGGGGCCACGAGAGATGGTGCTCATCTGTCGCCGGCAGCCACATAGAAAGCGCATGGAGCAGTGATCGGGCAGTACGTGTATTATTTACTTGATGCCCAAATTAAAGTAGCAACTATCAGTTTAACTAACATATGGCAGAATGTCAATTTTAGTATTCTAAAATCCTTAGTTCTTTATAGAATAGTCCATTTATCACGATCAGCCTAAGAATTGGATATTTGTACTCACCGTAAAATCCTTTTCTTGTTGAATTCAATGGGGGACACAGAACCATAGTAATGAAGGGGGCATTTTTATTGGGGAAGGGAACCTCAATAAAAATGCCCCTTCATTGCTCTGGTGCTGTATCCCCCAATTGTATTACTGAGAAATATTGGTTTCCCATTGTCTATATATCTGTTAAAATCATGTAGCACAACGAGTTCCCCATAATAACCAATCAGGGGCCTGAACAAAGAGTGATGGGATCTGATTGCTATGGGCACATGCTTTACTTTTCCTTGGTACCATTTGTGATTGGTCTCCACAATGTTTTTTTGAACTAGAAAAAGCAGATAACCCTAAAAACTAGAGACATAATGGTTGTGATAGACTTTTCATCTTAACCTGACCCCATCACCCACCCCATTGACAGTGTGGATCCACAAGGACCCCAAGATTACCAAACAAATGATGTGGAAACCGTTTAAGGCTTCGTTCACATTTGCATCGGGGTTCCGTTCTGACGTTCCGTCGGAGCTCTCCGTCAGCACGGAACCCTGACTGAAACAAACGGAAACCATAGGCTTCCGTTTGCATCACCGTTGATTTCAATGGTGACGGTTCAAATGGTTTCCGTTTGTCTCAGTTGTGCAAGGGTTCTGTAGTTTTAATGGAATGAATATAGTGGTAAGAGTTATGTCACTCTTCTTTTCTATAATTTGCAAGAAAGCTTGGGGGCCCAAAGGATACAAAGTCTTCTGTCACCCATGTAAAAGGGTGTCACTTTGACTGCCAATAGTATGTGAACCTGCCATTTGTGGTCTCCATAGGTATTGTAATGTTAGCAAACATAGAAGTGGAAAATCTACTAGCATGATAATAGGATGGGGAAATCAGGACCTCCTGCGCCAGGTTGTTAGAAGTGTGGAAGTGATGTCAGGCAGCAGCTGAAAAGGGGCCTATATTTTTATCTTTGGTATGTGACCTCCTGTGTTCTGTTCTAAGTAATTATAATGCTCTACTTTTAAAGCCTGAATTACAGGTAGTCATATGAGTTCTTCTTGATTAGAAGGAGCTGAGTAAGGGCTTGCGGTGTCCCCGAAATACCTCCTGTCATTCCTACTTATATTACAAAGAAAACAAAGCTTTTTGTGGAGTTATAATGTTCTTTTTGGCCTATAACTACACTATTTCATGGGAAGTTTCTAGTAGATTATAGCAGACAGGGAGCCATTTAGCTGATGAGTAAGTATAAATCGAGCCTGCCCCTGCAATCTTAACGTGACCCGGTGAGAACATAGTAAATGACTCCATACGTAGCAGTCATCATTCCAGTAAAATCAACTTTTTTTTTCATACTGGCCGCACACTAGTAAATTGATCCATTACAGAACGACATTAGCACTGAATAATTTCCCCAGAACCCTTTCATTGCTTTACTTAATCATTCTCGACTAGGATTTTGGCTTGTGCGAATAACCAAGTAGCTCCATAGCCCTAATTTAACTCGATCCATAAACTTAGAATAGTGGATTGATATATCTTGTCTAGCCGTGCAGACTGAATTTCTTATTGTCGACAGGCCAAGTTTTCTTGCTGTAATACTCCAGGTCCATTGTCCATAGCTCAGTCTGACGTTCCCATGCCATATTGTGTTTACTATTGTAGGTCTTGCTTTTCAGAAAGTTCCTTCCTGCCCGTGTCATTCTTACTTTCCCACAGCTAAGCATTGTGCAGAGCTCTTTATGAGAGCCAGCTCGGCTTATGGATACGGCAGCATTAAACCCAGTCTACTATAACTGATATGAATTGATGTTCATATGCAACTGGCTGTATCAGTCATTTCGTTTTCCCGACACATCCTGTCCTATTTCTCACAATGGATTTTCTTGCAGTCTGTCTGGAGTTTGGCAAGTTTGGAGTGTGCCGATTGTTATCCTTTTTGATTGTCTCACTTGTGTATAGAAAAACGACAAAAAAATTGCAATGGGCCCTGAGAACCCAGTTAGGAAGACACCCAAAAACATTATATAATTTGCAACAAATTTGGGAAAAAAAATTCTTATTTATGTGTGAAGATATCATTGACTGAAATGACAAACCGGATGGCTGCAGCTCCTCTTTTCCAGTGTCATGACATCACCATATCAATATCTTCATTCTAGCTAGTGCTATACAAGATGGGTAGTATGTGGATGGTGATTTAGTTATTACATATGTTGTCTCTATGACAATGCTGTAATGTCGGAGCATAGAACAAGAAGTGTTATCATAGGGACACTGGCAGGGAGAGAGGCTGCAGTTTCAGGGATTGTAATTTCACCAATAATATTTCCACCCATTAATTCTGTAATAAATTTATTTCTCACATTTTAAGGCCTCATGCACATGACAGATGGCTGCACAAGGAGTCCCTATGGTTCCGTACTATGGAGTGGTAGGTACTCCTCCAAGTGGCACCATTTTTTTTTTTCCGGACATAATCTCTTTGAAGCAATATCTCTGTAATATGGCATCCTTTGGAACATGGCACAATTTTCCATATGAATCTGAGTCTATCTATCCATCCATCCATCTATCCCTCTCTCTCTCTTACCATCTCTCTCTCTCTCTCTCTCTCTCTTACCATCTCTCTCTCTCTTACCATCTCTTTCTCTTTCTCTCTCTTTCTCTCTCTTTCTCTCTCTTTCTCTCTCTTTCTCTCTCTTTCTCTCTCTTTTTCTCTCTCTTTCTCTCTCTTTCTCTCTCTTTCTCTCTCTTTCTCTCTCTTTCTCTCTCTTTCTCTCTCTTTCTCTCTCTTTCTCTCTCTTTCTCTCTCTTTCTCTCTCTTTCTCTCTCTTTCTCTCTCTTTCTCTCTCTTTCTCGTATATATATATATATATACATACAGACAGACTTGGAATCACCACCTAGACAACCTTTACTCCCTCAAGACATCTCAGAAACCGTTAATGACTTTCTTACGTCTGCATTGTTGCCGCGTGTTTGCGCTGGCCTCCTTCCAATCCCCTTTTATCTCAACCACTGGATTCTCCCACATGAGTCTCAAAATATACAACGCTATAAAGCCTGAGCTAAGCCCTCTGTCTGGCCTGTCAGATACAAAGTTTTGCTTCCACTGTGTAAAATTTGTTGTCCATTTATATTGTAAACTCTAGACATAGTTTATGTGTGAGTTATAATAAATGAGTTATTATTATTATTATTACTCTTGCAGGAGACTCCTTGCTCAACTCTTATTACCGAGACACATAGACTCTTTTACAAGACCCCTGTAAATAATCAATGGTATTTTGTATTAATTAACTGATATATACCAGTCGTGTACATATAATAGCAAAAATGGGCTCCCCATTATGGTGCCGGTTTGGGCATCCAGGTTTTAGTATCTTCCTTCACACCGTTTCCATGGCTCTTGGGCCAACTCTCCACCATCTTATTTGAGTTGTCACCACACAAAAACAAAGGGGATTTGAGCTACCAGTGCTGGCCCCCCTCTCTCCATGGGCCCCTTAGGAGCAGCATGGTCTGCCTCTATGTTATGTACACCCTTGTTTATATCCATTAGATTACAGTTTGTTCTATGAGCAAAGAAATATTTTTTGGTTGATTGTTTTTATTTCCTATATAGTCCATAGTCCTAGTCCATTAAATTATTCTAAGAATATCTGTTAAAATTGTTTCATTTGGCCAAAAATTATAATTTTGTCACTATAGACATTTTAATTATTGGTCTTGTTCATTCTCAGTTGGATTGGTTGAATTATTGATGCATCTATGGTCACTTTTAGAGTCTCTTCAGTGACACTTTATGCATTTTTAACCCCTTCCCGCTGCAGCCCTTTTTCAGATTTTCGTTTTCGTTTTTTCCTCCCCACCTTCCAAAAGCCATAACTTTTTTTTTATTTTTCCGTCGATATAGTCCTATGATGGCTTGATGTTTGCAGGTACGAGTTTTTCGTAGCACCATTTATTGTGCCATATAATGTACTAGGAAACGGGGAAAAAAATATTTGTGGGGTAGAAAATGTAAAAAACAGCGATTCCTCAATTTGTTTTAACGGAATTCACTGTGCTATTAAAACAACATGTTCACTTCATTCTGCGGGTCAATACAATTACGGCGATACCAAATATATATAGTTTTTTCTATATTTTACTACTTTTACAAGTAAAAACCTAAGTGTAAAAAATAAAATTTATTTTGTGTCGCCAAATTCCCGAGAGCCACAACTTTTTTATTTTTCCCTCGATTTAAGTGGTATGAGGGCTTATTCTTTGCGAGATAAGCTGTCGTTTTTAATTATACCATTTTGAGGTACATGCGATGTTTTGATCACTTTATATTTCATTTTTTGTGGGAGATGAGGTGACCAAGATATAGAGATTCTGCCGTTTTACATTTTTTTTTTTCTTTTACGTCGTTCACCGTGCGGGTTAAATAATGATATATTGTGATAGTTCAGACTTTTACGGATGCGGCAATAACAATTATGTTTATTGAATTTTTTTACTATGCTCTAGGGGGAAAATGGGAAAAGGTTGTTTTTTTTAAAGTTTTTAAATTATTATTTTTACATAAAAAAACACCTTTTATTTTACTTATTTGTACTTTTTTTTTTTTATTAGCCCCCCTAGGGGACTTCAACAAGCGATCGTTAGATCGCTTGCACTATATACTGCAATACTAATGTATTGCAGTATATATCGTGATTCTGACAGGCTTCTAATAAGCCCTGACGGAGGCACAAAGATGGCGGACGGGGGGTCCTTGATTAGGCCCCCAGGCAGCCATAGCAACCATCACCACCCCGCAATTGCATTGCGGGGGCGCGATGAGCTGTTAGAGGGGTCGCCCCCTCTTCTCTTTCTAACGATTTAAATGCTACGGTCGCTATTGACCGCTATTGACTGCGGCATTTAACGAGTTAAACGAGCGGGATCGCGCTCGAGCGTCATCCCGCTTGTTATTCTGAAGTGTCGGCTCTAACATACAGCCGACACCGGCATCATATGGAGCGGATTCAGTCCGTGAGCCCGTTCCATACTGCCCTACCCTCACTTTGGTGTTTGGATACGTCAAATGTCAGGAAAGGTTTAAAGGGGTTGTCCACTTTGGAGAATTACGTTTTGTTAAATATTTAATGATAAGGTGATCACAGGATGTTCCCCCTACTTGGACCCCTAGCAATCAACTTGACAGAAAGTGTTCAATTCTCCTGCAGCGCCACCACAGGGGATATTCAGCATTACACGGTTTCCACTGAAATCAATGGGCTTTCTGCGTAGAGCATGGACCTGCTGAGTCCTCCAGAGAGAGAGAGACTTTGTTGCTGTTCTCTGCTATGCTAAATAGATGAGACTCCTGAACTAAGGACCCCCTCTAATAACTCAGAATTACCTAAATATTATACATGAAAATGAATTTTCTAAACCAGATAATCCTCTTAAACGAAATCATCATTCAATATAGATCCTTGAATTCTTAGTTAAAATAGTTATTCAGAAGTGTCTTAGTTCTATCTGTTCCAGGTAAAGCTGTGTGAAAGCAAAAATGGAAGCCATAACAGAATCCACAATTCACACTCATCATTCACAGAATTATCGAGCAGAGATACATCCTTTCTCCTTCAGGAATCTTGGAAAGCTGGGTGACCACCTGTGTAATATTGATTATAATTTCAGCAAGTATTGTTTCAGCAACGCTTATGGTACCGCGGGCCCTTTGATATGATTATTGTAGGGCTCATTCGTATCTAGTTATTCCACAGCCCCAATATGTTTCTAAAGTTACGGCAAACTAAATCATGAAGACTTCGACTTTCCATAGCTATTTTCCCTTTACAAGCATTAAAGGGGCTTTGGATTTTCTTTTCTAGAAATAGCGCCACTTTTGTCCATCTGCCATGTCTAGTATTGCAGCTCAGCAACATTCACTTGCAATACCAGACACAGCCAATGGACAAGAGTGGCGCTTTTTCTGGAAAAAAAAGTCCCCTTTTCTCAGTTCCTGAACAACCTCCTATATGGCTGCAGAATGGTGAAGCTGTACTTTGATTTCCCTATCATACTGGTGTTGGGAAGCATAGCAGAGCCTGACATTGTAATCATCAAAGTCTGTGACAATAGGGGGTTTTCCTCCCTGTTACTCAGGAAAAGAGCGCACTTGGGATAACATTACGTTTCCTATGTGTTGATTGTTGCAAAACCAAACCGGCCCAATTCATTAACTGTGAAACGTTTGTTCTTCATACATCACTAGAACTTCTCTGACTTCACAGAGCATGAAAATATCATAAAAAAATAACATTCAACAATTAAATATACTAAAATGTTCTAAAAAAAACAAACTACTCTATTCTTGGAAAAGGATGGGTGACAACCCCTGGAGCACTGGTTACATCTGTTATTTAGGTCTCTCTGCTTTCTTGGGTTCCTTCTACATAAGCAGATTTGCAATTCAGGACCCTGGGTATGATAAACCTTGATACAAATGCCGGCCTTAAGATGTGCTGTTTTTTTTATACTGATGACCTATCCCTGGACCTTGCACCGATCAGCTGTTTCGGCTGCCTCTATGTGCAGTACTGCAGCTCTGCTCCTGTTAAAGTGTATAGGAGCAGAGCTGCAGTAACCCAGCACAGCCACTAAACAGTGTATGGATCCATCTGCTTCCAGGACCGCCCTGCATAGCTACCGGCACAAAGAGGCAGCCGGAACGACTGATCGGTGCAGGGTCTGGGTGACGGACCCCCCCAATCACATGTCTGGGGGCTTTGATCTCTCTCTGTCTCTCTCTCTCTCCTCAGTGACATCACACTGAATATGATGACATCATGTATGTGATCTTTATACACTATAATAATTAAGGGTCCGGGTGTTGGACCCCCCAATCATATGTGTGGGGACTTTGATCTCTCTCTCTCTCTCTCTGTCTCTGTCTCTGTCTCTGTCTCTGTCTCTGTCTCTGTCTCTGTCTCTCTCACTGTCTCTCTCACTGTCTCACCGTCTCTCTCTCACTGTCTCACCGTCTCTCTCTCTCACTGTCTCACCGTCTCTCTCTCTCACTGTCTCACCGTCTCTCTCTCTCACTGTCTCACCGTCTCTCTCTCTCGCTTTCTCCCCTCAGTGACATCACACTGAATATGATGACATCACTCTATATGTGATCTTTATACCCTATAATAATTAAAGGAGCAATCCAGTAAAAGCCTATACAATATGCTATGCCTAGTGAAGGCTCGAGAGAGCAGAATAATACTGGTTGTTCAGGATTAGAAAAACATGGCTGCTTCTTCCAAAAACAGCACCTCACCTGTCCACAGATTGTGTCTGGTATTGCAGCTCAGCCCTATTCACTTCATTGGAGCTGAGCTGCAATACCAGACACAACTCATAGAAGTTGTGGCACTATTTTTGAGAGCAAGCAGCCATGTTTTTTCTAATCCTGGACAACCCTTTAGGCCCTGTTCACACTGAGTATTTTGACGAGCTTTTTGGTGCGGAAACCGCTCTGCAAAAACCCGCCGAAAATGCCTGCCATTGATTTCAATGGGAGCCGGGGGCGGTTTACTCCCGCGAGCGGTAAAATCGCCTCGCGGGAGAAAGAAAGGACATGCCCTATCTTCGCGCGTTTACGCCTCTGACCTCCCATTAACATCAATGGGTGGCAAAGAAAGCGTATTTCGCAGAGTTTTTTGCCCGTAGCACTGAATGGGCGCGAGCAAAAAACGCCGCAAAAATCTCGGCAAACTAATTGCAGGAAGGACAAAATCTGCCTCAAAATCCCAAATGGAATTTTGAGGCAGAATTTTCCTCCTGCAAAAATCTCTGTGTGAACGAGGCCTTAGGAACACCAAAGTGATAAAGGAAATTTTAAGCGACCTGACCACATATTTAATGCCACAAAACTCAACACATGTTATTTTTTCCACCAGTAATGTATAGGAAAATCCCTCCCCCACTGCCGCATGTCCGTGCAGGACAGGTTGAAGTTCATTAAACCCATCAGGGTTTAACCTCTGATTTCTATGTGAGGGAAGAGTTTCCTATCCAGCCTCCATGTAATTTGTGTTTTGGCAGGCCTCGTATCCAACTGTTTAGGCAACACTTCTCTTTCCTGGATCTGTTGTTAATTCAGGAAAAACAATAGGTCAGCGGTTACGCCCAGACTGATGTGCGTTTGAAATAGAATAACCCAAAGAATAACACATTAATAGCCAAGCAGAGTGTTTGGCTGCGGTCTTGTTAGTGACCAGCACGTGTATAAATAAAGACTCGAAATGCGGGAGGTTATTATCAGTTTGGGTGGAAATTGTAGATTGTGTTCATAAAGAAACACTGCGGACAATATATGGGTTTTGGTTATATCAAATTATAGAGGGGAGGTAAAGAAGACCCAAAACCACATTTTTTTGAAAAGTTTTCAGATCGTAAAATTATTACCATATATAAAATGTCAGCGGAAAACTGGGAACTTTGCACATCTGATTCTCAGGTGAAAAGATGGTTATGTGGTAATCGTCACCGAATTGACAACGATTAGCAGTTTCCCCCATTCACATGAATGTTCTTTACTGAAGACGGGTATGACGTGTGACTGGCACACCACTCCAGTGTTACCTACCCCAAAGAATAGAATGTGTTTATTACTCCAGAAATCCAAGGGTAGACCCCAACACGTCTATATCATTCTCCGATGTTCGGGTCAGGCATCTTTCATAGACATTAGGTGAAGCTAGCCATTTTACAATAGTGAGGCTGTGCAGAACTCTCACATATAGCGTCATTGTGGTGTCTGTCCTTGGCCAAGAGCTGTTGCATCACTTGACAATAATCTTACATGATTGGTGGCTCTAATGATTTCATGTCTATCTATCTTATCTATCTATCTTCTGGGCCCCAATGCAAAATCTTTAACAGAGGTGCCTACCTCCCAAGTGCCATTTACAATACCGATGTCATCTAATCTGTCATTTAATTTCTTACTTTCATTCTCTCCTTTCTTTCTTTCTCTCCTTTCTCTCCTTTCTCTTCTTTCTTTCTCTCTCTCTCTCTCTCTCTCTCTCTCTCTCTCTCCTCTCCTCTCCTCTCCTCTCCTCTCCTCTCCTCTCCTCTCCTCTCCTCTCCTCTCCTCTCCTCTCCTCTCCTCTCCTCTCCTCTCCTCTCCTCTCCTCTCTCTCCTTTCTTTCTCTCCTCTCTCTCTCCTTTCTTTCTCTCCTCTCTCTCTCCTTTCTTTCTTTCTCTTTCTCTCTCTCTCTCTCTCTCTCTCCTTTCTTTCTCTCCTTTCTTTCTCTCTCTTTCTTTCTTTCTTTCCTCTCCTCTCCTCTCCTCTCTCTCCTTTCTTTCTCTCCTCTCTCTCCTTTCTTTCTCTCCTCTCTCTCCTTTCTTTCTCTCTCTCTCTCTCTCTCTCTCTCTCTCTCTCTCCCCTTTCTTTCTCTCCTTTCTTTCTCTCTCTTTCTTTCTTTCTTTCTTTCTTTCCTCTCCTCTCCTCTCCTCTCCTCTCTCTCCTTTCTTTCTCTCCTCTCTCTCCTTTCTTTCTCTCCTCTCTCTCCTTTCTTTCTCTCCTCTCTCTCCTTTCTTTCTCTTTCTCTCTCTCTCCTTTCTTTCTCTCCTTTCTTTCTTTCTTTCTTTCTCTCCTCTCCTCTCCTCTCCTCTCCTCTCCTCTCCTCTCCTCTCTCTCCTTTCTTTCTCTCCTCTCTCTCCTTTCTTTCTTTCTCTTTCTCTCTCTCTCTCTCTCTCTCTCTCTCTCTCTCTCTCCTTTCTTTCTCTCCTTTCTTTCTTTCTTTCTTTCTTTCTTTCAAAAAAAAAAAAGACAGTAACACGATGAATACACTCGATATCTCGTTGTGTGTTGCGTCTATATAATTTTCCGCCATATACATTTATGGACAGCTGTCTGCACTTGAGCCTTTAAAGCGGTTAACCAAACCCTCTGTAGTTTCAAGACAAATATATTCTCTTTTAGAAACCAGACACCCTCAGGGAATACAGACGGTGTGAAAAGTAGAATAAGTATTAGATAGACTGTAAATACCTTGAACCTGGGGGCTGGAGGCTGGGGGGCAATACATTCCCTTCCCGGTAATTAGGCCTTAGGATCTAAAATGACACCTTCCAAAAAGAAAGCATTTTCATGGCAATACTGTGAAACAGATGTTCCCGTCATGACTCCTCTGGAAGTGAGAGACAAGCCTTGAATGCCTTTGCCAGCCCATGGATTTGAGCAATCGCAATTAAACAGAAGCTGTGTCATCCTAATTGGGATGGAGAAGATTGTTTGGGGAGACAGACTACCTGGAGAGCTAACAACCTCTTATGTGGGAGTTTAATGCTTTAGATAAGAGCGCAATGAATTGCATTGCACCCGCCAATGGATTAAGCGCTGTTTTACGTCCCTCAAACGACCGTTTGTTTAGAAAATGCAGATCCCTTTAGCATCTTAAAAAGGTTATAAAAGCAGATTATGACACTGGTTCTGATCAGGCAGAATGTTTAGTGCTTTGCGGCGTCATAAACCAAGCGACAGATAAGAGATAATTAGTATATAACCCCTAATGATCAAATCTACTCCATCATCATCATAATCATCATCGTCGCTTCTGAGTAGAATATGGTACTTTGCCGTACAAAGGATTCAAAAAGTTTTCCTAAAAAATTCACTTATTTTGTCCCACTTGCATTCCCATCATCATCAGCACACATCTGCACAATCGTGGTAATGATCTATAGAATGTCAAATCCTCCTATCTTCAGTATCGAAGCCCATTTTATGTAAATGTAGAAGACAATAACATTGTAATCATTATTCAGTAGTCTGTAACTGCAAATCCAGGGACATAGTTATACAGGGTGCAGAGGTAGTAGCTCCACCCCGGTCCTGGTGCCACGAGGTGGCCCAAAGACCCCTCTGCCACATAAGAAGACACCAGTATTATAAATGTCCTCTGGTAGGAGGGGGCCTTGATATAGATTTTGCAATGGGGCTGTTATAAGTCTAGGACTTGTGTTATTACGTTATAAATTGTATTATTGTTGTCATGTATATAATAAGTTCCAATATAATCAATAATGTATTGAGTGATTTATTCACTCACTTCCAATCAAGCAAGTAAAAGTTACTTATGTGGTTAGGGCTGGCCTTAGGGGTATGTAACCTGTGTGGTCACACATCACCTGTACCTTCTTAAGGGAGCGCTACCGATGTGCCAACAGAAAATACCACATCGGGCACTATCGAACATAAGACTGACCCTGTATCTGCTTTTGCAGGATACTGCCCATACATATGTCTATAATTGCCTGGGTGTATATAACAATAGAAAAGTGAGTGTAAACTTATTAGCAGTGGACTCCCTGCAGTATGTGAGTACAGTCGCTAATATACATTCCGGTCCCCCGTCGCGCTGATTCTGAGATTTTCATGGGGACCAGAGGTCTAGTTGCATATCTTCTTTGAGGATGATACGACTCTTTTTCATCTGACCTGTCCTGAGCTCCATGTACAAGCAGGAGTACAGCGATTACATAGAGTACAGCGGGGCCGGTCACGTGACAAAGAGTCGTATCGTCATCAAAGACGACTGTACAACTAGACTTCCGATCCCCGGGCAGCACTATAAAAATCGAAGAAAATCTCAGAATTGGAATGTATATTAGCGACTGTACTCGCATACGGCAGTGACTAAACTGCTAATAAGTTTTGGTCCCCACATAACCCCTTTAAGGATTTGCTATTTTACTATGTGGGGATCTGCTATTTAAGATTTTCACTAATACATTTGTGAATGTAATTTAAGGTGATTCCCTATGTAGCATTATAGGATTTAGTACATTGTGCGAGGGTAAAGAGTACAAAGAAATAGTTTTCGTTCTTCTGGTCTCTGCTTGGACAAAGAAGATATATTCTGTATGTGTCCAGCTCACTGCGGGGGTCCTGAGGAGGAGATAAGAGGGAAGGAAGTTGTAAGGGAATGGATGAAGCTGTGGGTGCTGACAGAGTGTGATTTGTAAATAAAACAGATAAGTGCCGTTTCCTGTGTCGTCTACATGGTGCATTCCTGCGGCGAGACATCTTTATGGTTGGACATGTCTCCACTGCACAAAAATGTAGGTGGCCATGAGGACGTGGAATAAAAAGTGAAGATGACAAGAATCTTTATGGATCACAGTTGGTAACTTGTTACTAAGTTTTATTGTTGGAAGCGTGTAAAAATCAACAGCCCCTATAAAGAGCCTCTCAAGGGCTACTGGCATTCCGGGGTCGTAAAATAAACTGTTATTATCTTCTCAGGTCTGAGGTCAACAGCCTATTTGTACAACCAAAGTCATGGCCGTCCTGCCCTCAAGGCTTTTCTCAGTCACAGAATTAGAGTGAACTTTCCTTATGTTTCCTTATGAGAGTCTCCTTTCTGTTCATATAATTTAATGTATTTTATGCGTCTAAGTGAGTTTGTAGAATGCCATAAATTGGATCTCTTAAATTTATACCTGGGCCCTCCACCCAACCATCAATGACTTCACATGCTCTCATATTTAGGCCTTCTTCAAAGAAACGCTCCATGTGACGGCCGTTAAAACAGCCGTCACACGAACCTATGTAATTCAATGGGGCCATTTACACGGCCATTGTTTCAACAGACCGTGTGAAGGGTCCGTTAAAAATAGGACATGTCCTATTTTTTTGTTTTTCACGCATCCCTCTATAGACTCTAGTCTATGGGGGATGCAGCACGGATGCACCTTGGACGTGAAAAACTGCAGTTTTTCACGTCCGAGATTTCATACGCTCGTGTGGATCTAGCCTTGAAGGGATTGTTTAACATGGACAACCGCTTCTGTAAAAAACAAATTATCGCCACTGGTCTTGCCCTCCACTGAATCTCCTGCGGATCGGCTCTTATTGCTGGGAGAAACTGCAGCTGTACATTACCCAGCAGCGGCCACTACAGGGGAAATGTAGTATTACATGGCACCCATTCAAATGTAGCATCCATTGCCACAGATTCTTCTTCTAGTTTAAGAGGAGGTCCTGAGCAGGGGAAACCTTCTATGGTGCCCATATGTCCAGTTGGGTTGGCCACTTTAATAACTACATTCTGGGGTACCTAGAGCCCTCCAGAGGAAATAGTTCTGAAGGGATCAATAAGGAATGATAACATAGCCCCAAAAAAATGGTAAACTCCATCATCCGGCACCAGAACCATGAGCCACCAGAAGATCTTCTTTTAGGAGATAAGGGTGTAGTCCTGAAGTCCTGAGGGGGTGCCAACTGTTCATGGGAAGGGGGATGGGTCCAGCCTGAGCTCTGTGAGACTTGTAACGGCTCATTAGTACATAGTTGTCATACTGCCTCAATCTCCAGAGACAATCTTGAATATTTGACCCCAGAAATGTTTAGCCATTGTTTACCCACTGAGATGTTTTTTCGGAACACACAAACTCCATGAAAGGTAATGGAATGAGTTCATGAGAGGTAATGCGATGAGTTGTGGTTCTACAAGATACTATTGCACATGATAGACTTTGTAACAAACTGTATGACAATAGGATTAGGTTAGTCCTGTTTTTTTCAGCATCTGAATGTAAACGAGGTCTGTTTCCATTCACTGACAGCAAGCAGAGATCTTGGACATGTTGAGAAATTAAAATACAGACGTATAACAAAATTTACATAAAACTGGACAACCCCTTTAAGGGCCTGTTCACATCAGCATCGCTTTCTGTTGAGGGGTCCCGTCGGAGGATTCCGTCGGGGGAACCCCTCAACGGAAAGGCAAGAGAACCTTCACTTCCGTTTGCATCACCATTGATGTCAATGGTGACAGAAACTTTGCTAATGGTCTCCGAGTGTCATGTGACAGTGTTCCGTTGTTTTTGACGGAATCAATAGTGCAGTCAACTGAGATCAATGGTGATGCAAACGGAAGCTAAGGTTTCAGTTTACCTTTCCGTTGAGCAGTTCCCTCGACGGAAACCTCCGACGGGACCCATCAACGGAAAGCGACGCTGATGTGAACACAGCCTAAAACCAAAATTGTTTCATCCTCCAGAATCGGCAGGTTTCAAACATAGGTTCACACGGATAGCATTGATTAGTATTAGGGTATGTTCACACGGCCTATTTACGGACGTAAATCGGGCGTTTTTGCCCCGAATTACGCCCGAAAATAGCGCCTCAATAGCGCTGACAAACATCTGCCCATTGAAAGCAATGGGCAGACGTTTGTCTGTTCACACGAGGCGTATATTTACGCGCCGCTGTCAAATGACGGCGCGTAAATAGACGCCCGCGTAGAAGAAGTGACCTGTCACTTCTTTGGCCGTAATTGGAGCCGTTATTCATTGACTCCAATGAATAGCAGCGCTAATTACGGCCGTAATGGACGCGGCGTTCAAGCGCCTGCACATGCCGGTACGGCTGAAATTACGGGGATGTTTTCAGGCTGAAACATCCCCGTAATTTCAGCCGTTACGGACCCCCGCCGTGTGAACATACCCTTAGGGTTTGACTTTATCTTTTGTGTGGAGTTAGGGTTAAGGCCCTTTTACACCGGCCGATAAGCGGCCGGTTCAGCGAGCGCCGATCAACGAGACATCGGTGATCGGCGCTCGTTTGCTCCCGTCACACGGAGCTATGGATGGAGATCAGCGGTCGTTACTCCGATCGCTCGTCCCCATACATTATTACCATGTTAGCAGTGCGTCTCCCTGTTTACACAGAGAGTTGTGCTGCCAACAACGATCATTTTTTACTTTTTTAAAACAATACGACCAGCAGATGATCGAGCGTTTCCTCATTCATCTGCTGATCATTCCCCTGTTTACACAGGGCAATTCTCGGCAACGAGCGTTATATTAACGCTCATCTGCATGATAATCGTCCTGTGTAAAACCCCCTTTAGACTATATACTTTATCTGTAGCATAGAGAGATAAAAGCAACTTCTCTTTGTATGAAGCACCACTTACAGGAGACCAGAAATAGCACAGACTTTTGAGAATTTGGCAGCTCCTCATGATACAATACAGAGCGCCTATCTGTGTTAATGAGCGCACATATCTACTCCCACTGTCTATACTGTGAGAGCTTCTCCATATTAACTCTTGCTTTAGAAATAAGATGGTCAGGGTCAGACTAAGGTTATTTGGGTCCATCAAAGTAAGTGATTCTGAGGGCGCACTGTCCATCTATACAGAATATGTGAACGTCCCACATTGGGAACCTTGCTGCTATCGTACGCGCAGGACATATCATCACATAATAGATTATTTGTGATTCATCCCATAAGACATAGACCCTTGTGGCAACTGATTGGCACCAAAGTTATCTCCAAATGGGGTTATCTTCTGTTTGACCTTTTGGAGTCCATTGTTGTGTCAGACCCTAGACTCACTGGAGGATACTCTAGTACTCTTGTGGACCAGTCCCACCCTGTCAACCAAATGACCATTCAGCTACCAGCCCTTAACCCCAGCTACCCCATAAACATGCACATTTGGCTCGGTGCTGCTTTTTTCACTTCTCAGCACTTCCATTCATAGGTGGTCCAACTTGATGGGAACCGATGGTGTTAGATTCACAAGCTTTTTATACACCGTGAATATAGAGTCTCCATTCAGCTAAATGGGATCACTGTTTGGTATATGATTATGTTTAGCAGAGTCCATAATGTTTTTGGGCTACTGTTTTTGTACTTTGTTGAATTGCACATGGGAAATAATAACAGAGCAGATGCCCCCTGTTTTAACCCTTTAATTACCTATGCGAGCAGCTTCTCTTTTTTTTTGTTTAATTTTAATTAACGAGTCATTCGGAAGTCCTGAATTACAGGATAGGAGAGGTTGGAGCAGATAATTAGAGAGTGTGATTGCTAGACGTTTAGCTTTCATTTTATCTTCACACCCAGTGGACACAGTCTTTTCCTTGGGGATAGTGTTACAAGGGTATGTATTATTTCAGTGGAACTGTCCATCCTTCTGAGCTAGATAGCAGATGGTCTTGGAAGTTCTTATCTCTGTGATGAGTTCCTACTCTCCCACACCTCATTCAGAAGCCTAGGTAAGAGACCATAGTGGATTCTTATCAGCATTGAGATAATCCTTTTTGGAAACTTTGTTGCAGTTTCTGAAGTACATTAAATGGGTTTAAATTTAGATTCACTTTATCTATCATGATGTTTTGGAAAATTTACGGGATGACCTTTAATTTGGTGTTTTTGTATTTTCTCGTTTTAATTGTTTTTTTTCTATTTTTTTTTACTGTTTTTATTTTATACTATTATTTTGTATTAGTTTTTATATTTAAAACAGATGTGTAGGTAGTGTGTTAAATGTGCTAGATCAGTAGTATCTAATCTTTTTTGGCTCTCCAGCAGTTTTGTGAAACTAACTCCTAGCATGCACTGACAGACGCCGGGTATGGAGTTGCAGTCTTGCAGCAGCTGAGGGACTAATGGTTGGAAACCACAGTGCTGGATCTTGTTAGCATTCTGTTAATTACTGTGGTAAATGACCTCTCATAGTGATGTTACGCTTCATAGACGATGCATTTAATAACATGTATAATGCTTAGGGTGCAGCATGGCTGGGGCAACCTGACCCAGTAGGTATGTATATATATATATATATATCTCACAAGAAAATGGACGAGAGCACTCTGCGAACACCAGTATACACTATAAATAAATATGCATTGCTGCTGAATCTACTTACAATAGTGGGTTCTTAGCACACGTTTTGATCAAATTGTGTGAGCCCACCCGCCACGACACTTCTATAAACTGGGTCCCTAACGCTAGTGCGTATAGTCCTGTCCAGTTGTATATTTTTCGATCTAAAGCCAAATGTGTTGAAACGTTTAGTGGCTATGTAATGTATATACTCCAATGTTACAATTTTCTTGAGTTTTTTGAACAGATGTGTTTTTTTTTTTCCATTGGGTTTACTGGTAGTCCTATCAGTGGTGGAGATGATGTATCTGCCGTGTGTGGCACTGTTAAATGGCTTTTGGTATAATTTCCTGTAATTCTGTCTCTGCGGGGTATGTTCTTGTTTTGTCTAACTTTTCTCCATGGGAGACGAAAAGGCTTACCGAGGTTCATAAAACATTCTAAACATGGAGGAGGGTTGAGTTACTTAGTAGACAGGAATGAGATACAATATCATTGTTATGTTAAATGTTTCTATACATTCTGATGACTGATAAGCTAGGTCTGTATGACATCTCCATTATTAATGGACACAGTTTGCATTTGAGTGCACATAATCTATTCTGCTTCATCTCTTCGAAAGTATGACATGAGATGAAGTCCAGGACCAGTAGAGGTGTCTAAGATTTTACCACTTAAAGGGCCTAAAACAAACATTTCTTAGCACATACATGTTTCTATTCCTTGTTGGAACTGGAAATTTCTTGCAGCTCCTCATGCTATTCTCGTTGCCGCTAAAATTGTTAACTTTTTTCCTATTGTATATACAGCGCCACCATACTCCTCAGTGCTGTATAGCGTTTGTCATCTCTCACATCAGTCACGGTCCCCAATGGGGCTCACAATATAATTTCCCTATCTAGGAGACACTGTAGACCAATTTTATAGAAACCCCTTTAACCTATCAGTATGGTTTTGAAAGTGTGGTAGGAAACCGGAGAACCCGGCAGAAACCAACGCAAACGCAGAGAGAACATATAAACTCCATAAAAATGGTTTGGTCAGATTTGGATCCTGGACCCCAGCGCTACAAAGCAACAGTGCTAACCAATATTATGGGAATTGCTATTTATGCAGTCCTTTAATATAAACTTTATAGTAAATTTAAGGTTGGCGGGTCAGTTTACTTGTATTTAAGCTGTATGAAGAAATCTGGACTGGATAATATGAAGATTTATATATGAACTCTTTGTGTCCTGATTGGTATTGTAAACCAAAGCACCAATCCGACAAGACTTACGATGCCAACCGTTTTGTCCCTATATGCATTCTTATCAATAGTGGTTCTGAAAGCTGAATAGATCAACTATGTATAGGTGGCAAGTACTCTTAGGGTATTCCACTTATATTCCAAGTATATAGTGCTCAATAAAGTGAACATATGCTGTGCTTCCATTTTTCAATATCTTATTAAAAGGATTGTTTCATGAAGACAACCCATTTCCATATGTCATATTTGGGCATATAAACCTCATAGAGGTTTGGAGAGCCCAAAACAAAGAGTCGCTCTGGCAGACCCTTCTAATTACAAGGGCCGCCACTGCAGGGGAAATATATGGCTAGATATAGCTTCCCCTTTAAAATCTGTCTCCCAGGAGCTTATCGTGGGGACTACAGTTGTGTGAGAAGGGTGACTTCTTCTCGGGCATTTGTCTATATTGGTTTCTATATGGGCACAATTTGTGAATGGTTATGAACGTATGTATTGTGCTCTTGTAGTAGCCTATGAGGATATGGGCATTTAAAGAAACCGTGCACCCACATAAGAAGATACCAGTATTATAAATGGCGCATGGTAGGTTGGGGGGGGGGGGTTCTGTTACAGTTTTTGTATTGGGGCCCTGGCATTGAGCTTCGTGTCATGCCTCTACATGTAAGCCCCTATAGTTTTATTACCAGAGTGACTGTTCTTTGACTTTTTAAGATTTGTGTTGATTCTCACGTGAACCCTAAAGCTTCCCATTTGATGCCCTCTCTAAAAAAAAATAAAAAATATTTTTTACAGAAATCAAAGTTCTGATCTGAGCTTTGATGCTTCTTTAACAGCACGCGGCACATTAACTTGTGCTAACAACATTTGCCCTGTGCTCTTCTTCGCTTTACGATGGCAACACAAACAAGATTATTTTTAGCCAAACCCTTTGAAGAAAACATTTACTAAAAAGAAAAAAAAGATTGAGGACATACAGCTGTGACTTATTTATTAGCTACTTGTCATTTCCAGCATGCCAATGATAGACTCTTCCTATAAATGTAATGGGCACTTGTAACTCTTGTAAACAAAGGCCATCGCCGTAACCAAACACTTGGACACCTTGTTTCGATCTGTCATCATCCGGCTCCATTCATTCTCCTCCAATGAGCTCACCAACTTATGGGTTGTGTCGTCTGTTGTTGGAGCCTTTGGAAGGTCGTAAACATTGGAAGTGGTATCTGTAATTCTGCTTTATGTAAGTGTGTGTGTGTGTGTGTGTAATATGTGTGTGTGTGTGTGTGTGTGTGTGTGTATATATATATATATATATATATATATATATTTGAAGCGTTTCCGCAATTTAAAGGTTTAATTTAAGCAAATAGCTAATTCCAGTTGCACACGACCGATGTGCCATTCGGGGTGTTTTTAACGGCATCCGAGCGGCACCCGATAGTTTTCACGGATCCTTTCACTTTAGCAGGTGAATCGGGTCCGTGAAAACTGACCCAATTCTCAGATCCGTGGAAAGATAGAATATGTCCTATCTTTCCACGGATCACTGACGGGACCCGGCCGGCGTACACTGTTGTTTGCATGAGGCATAAAGCTCGTGGGAATAGGGTGACAAGCAACCAGTCAGATATCAATCGTAGAAGTATTGTAGGTTGACTTGTATACGCTAATTGTTTCTATAGATATATCCTATATTTTATTAAAGAATTCCATCCACTGGGCTTGGCTAGTTATAGACAGTCCATTATTATATATATTTTTTTGAAACAATCGTTAAATTAACAATAGATATGGCCAACTCCACCATTAATATACACATTTGGCATACTGTCCAGGATTACAAAAAAGATCTGCTTTTTTTCCCCCCAGAAACGGCTCCACTCTTGTCCATAGGCTGTGTCTGGTAGTGCAGCATTCAATAGGAATGAGTTGCAAACTAGATACAGACCCTTTTTTCTAATTCTGAACAAACCCTTTAGTCCTGTAAAGTCTCTCAAAACAGAAATGGACTGAAAAAAACGCTCATTATTTTGGGCAAGGGCATGGCTACCACCTGCTCCAACTGCCCATACAGAGCATTAATAAAATGTAAATCCTAGGGTCACATCAATACAAGAAATCCGAATTCAGGATTAAATGGGGAAGATCATTTTATCTCTTGAACATATTGTTGGATGAGGTTCAGAAATTATCTCAATAACCACCAGTATATGTCGTGTATATAAACTTTGAATTCCTCTCTCAATCCATGGCCCCTTCAATCTAGCGATTCGGGGTAGACCTGGTTCATGGACTGACCACGGATGACATCTGCAGACATATCTCAATGCCATGTCAGAAAATATGTAAAGGTGAAACTTCACTTTATGGTTGTTTCGCAGCACCTGAAGTTGCTTTAAAGTTTCCCTAAGATTAAAAGTTTCAGAAGGTCAACCCTCTTGCACTAGTATGGGTTTAAAACGTAACTTTACCCAGTAGTCAAAATTAATTGTAGATACAGGAATGTTGTCATCTAGTTTTTGGTACAACAAGACCATCAATAAACTTTGCACTATCTGCCTTGCTATATTTAATGTGGTGAAATTAAGTTTTATATAATTTATATTACAGGGATTGTAGTAAACCCAATTCAAATATCCTCAGATTTAATAGATGGGGTCCCCCATTCAGGCCCCTCATCTTATTTCCAGAATGGAGAACGGTTACAAAGTGCATCTCTCACTCTAAAGGTCCCGACACATCTGTATATTTCATGGTCAGTCCATTGATATTAATGGATATTGTGTAATTCTTCATTTCCCCTGTGGTGGTGCTGCTAAGTTTCTCATAAATTACAGCTGATCACAGGGGATACCCTGTGATCAGCTTATCATTTGGACACCACTCTAACAAAAAATTCTGGTCCACGGTGGACATCCCCAATGTAACATTTTTCCTTGAGATATTCATAGTAATCTACATACAATAAGAAGTCATTCATTAGGTTTCGACCAATGTTATTGTCACATTCTAGGTGGGACTTGGTGAGCTCATCCGATTACTTCCTTCCATGCAGGATAAAAATATTTCCTCCCTCATAATCCATGTTCCTCTCAGGAGAGGTCTTTGAGAAACACAAGTTTCCCATCCGCCAATAAAATGGTTTAATAGTTTGGGTTTTCGCTTTCAAGTCTGTTGAGTTATCGCTGGGAGACACAGTGGAGCATGCTTTAGTTTAACCTTCACACCCTTCTGCTGGCCAGGTGTTTTGTCACATCGGGTTGAGCGGGTCACAAAGTAATCACTGAAGCACAGCTGGTCCATCGACAAGCAGCAGGACGAATATAGTTACAACAATATAACCAGACTTTGTAAAAATGGTTCAGTGGTTTAAATGCTCTCCTGCAAATAGCCAATCAAAATTCCAGCACAGGAGAGAGAATTTTTCCTTCTGAATATTTTAAGCTGACCTGTAAAATCCTTTGTACGCCCAGTGTGGAGTTCAAAGGGACCCAACCGAAATATTTACATGTGGATACAAAAGCATATAAATCCATCAGTGTAGCTCCTTGCTATTAATGTATGGAATGGCGAAGCGTGAAGCCCGTGCGTAGACCGATCATTTTTCCAACATAGGCAGGACTTAATCCCTCAGTGTATAGGTTTAATGTACATTTATATTCCCTGTATTCCATACAGATTAGATCATTTTCTTTAGTATCTGGATACTACATAACTCCACATATGGGGACTTCACACTTTACAGGAGTTGCCTCCAACTTGTGGCTCTCTGCTGTTGCGAGACTACAACTCCCAGCATCTCCTCGCAGCCAGTGGCTGCTAGTTTTGCAACAGCTGCAAAGCCATAGGTTGATGACGACCTCTGAACTTTGCACAGCATTTCACTTGGTCTTCTGGCTGTTTATAGTGTTGCCTTAAAAAGGTTGTTCAGACATTTTTTTATTGATGGCCTATCTGGGTCAGACTTTCGGTGACGTTGATTGACATTTTAAACCAGTCCCATATCAACTTCATATGGCTGATAACCGAAACATGTAAAAGCTGTAATTGTGAATGCAACTTTTTGGTATCCAAAGACTATTCATTTGGCAGTAAGACTCTTGACTGGCTGAAGGTTATGTCAATTGTGGCTCTGCTATGACGTTGAGTGTCAAAGGTTTCTTTATTCCAATGAGTGGGATTGTTAGCAGTGGGTCAAGCTGGAAACTCATTATACCAGATGGAAGAACAGGTGGAATAGACAAAGGCATGTATGGAACTTAGGAAGCTAGTCCCTGAGATAATGTTGTTTTTGTATCTCATGTTCTCCATATACACTGTTTTCATATGTTTGAGGGCTATTAGGTAGCTAAGTCTTTATGTATGAACTTTTTTTTTACAATGCATTCTTTTTTGCTTTCTTTCCAAGCTCATTAATTTTATCTACTTCTTTCAGAATGCCCAATTTTCAGCTTTAATGTTCGACAAGCTCCATGTGCCTGACTATCTTCAGAAAAGCAGGAATGAAGGAGAGAGTCGGTGTGACGTCTGTGCAACTCACCTGAATCAGCTAAAACAAGAAGCCGTTCAGATGATTCAATCCATCAATCAAGCCGGGTGTCCGGATTTTCTTGATCGCCCCCAATCTTCGGTGCCTGTGGCTACTGTCATTCCAAGGCTCTCGCCCCAGAATGTGGTCACAGTCTCCACGCCGAAGGAATTGCTGATGATTGCAGGGCAGGTGGGTAGACAGTCTGGAAAATCTACAAATATTTTTTCTGGGACAGAGCGAAGGAAAGGACTTGGATGGCCTCACGGGCAGGGAAATTTTCCAGGTTCAAGTGTACAAGTGACAGTGGGTTCCAGCAGCATTGGTGGGGCATTGAGCTCAGTGACCATACAAGCTCAACAATATCTAGAGGGAATGTGGAGCATATCAAGAGTGAATAGTTTCCTTCCCCCTTCCAGCCAAGTGAGTATCCACAATACAACTCTATGTGTAGTGATGTCATCTGTGTCCTTGTTCGTCAATTAACCCTTGAATTTCAGCATCATAGGAACATAGTTACTGAGTTTACAATTTGTAGCTAAAGATTAAGAGTTAAGTGGCAGAATATAATGGAAATTTAAAGAGACTATATAAAATGTATTCATAAAATGTCATATTAGAGCTACATAAGTGAGTGCAATCATACCCACTGATCCCTGCCAAGGTGGGCCAAAAATTCTTATCCCACTTGATAATCACTTGGTGACAGTTATCATATGACTTATGCCAAGACTCCAGAGATGATTCCTTCTTTGGGGTTTCAGAACAAATCCTACAGTATAAGCAGCACCAAGTACAATAAGTAAGAGGGGAGAAGCCCCCATAATTGCTCAGTAGAATGTGTTGTGTTCTTTTTTTAGCCCCTTTTTTGGCGATTTAAGCGGCAATCTAGCCATACCTGCCCACAGTCCTGGTTTTAATTTGACTGTCAAATTACACTGTAAATTGGACGACGTAAGGATCGTAACTTATCCAAATGTATTAAAAGACATGTTTTTGGGCATTCCTGGGGCTTTCAAATGCTGGTTAGTATGAATCTAGTGGATGCAATTTCACCCACTCAAACAGCTCTGTTAGGGCATCTTAGATTTGTCCTAAGTTAGAGCGGTCCATCCTAGTGGCAATGTCTCTTTAAGGGAAGCAGACCAGACCAGGTTCAAAATAAGGTCCATAAAATCGCCAATGGAATTTTAGTGACTTGGAATAAGTTTTCTACTTATATGAATAAAGAAAGAGAAATATTTCTGCTACTTTATTGCTGTAACTTTATGCATAATGTTTGCTATATAAGTGATGCTTAACAAACAAGAATGTTCTTCTGAGCATGGAAAATATTTGTAGTCGGGGACCATGATTTAAAGGGATTGTCAACTTTTAAAGAATACCCTTTCAAATAGCATGCTTCCCTCTGTTTAGCTTCAAAACTGGCCTTGCTTAAACACCTGTGCTCATTGTGGACATACATATGGATTTGTGATCGATTTTAGTCCACCAGCCAGACAATAAGAGAGTTGCTTCCAGAATTCCTGCGATGGGAATGTGGTCATAAGCAGCATCACTTCCACATAAAAATAAATATATTTTAATAAAAATGGACAAACCCTTTTAAACAATATATTCTGTAATATATGGTCACACTGGATTACAGAACATCATCCCGTGGACCCTGGTTCTGACACAATAATGGGCCCCAAGTTTATGAGGAGCTGGGGTTAAAGGGGTATTCTGGTTAGAACAATTTACCCCCTATCCATATGATAGGGGTAACTTGCTGATCGGTGGGTGTCTGACAGCTGAGACCCCCACCAATCACAAGAACGAGTGTCCCGTACCCCCGTTTGAATGGAGCAGCAGGTCGTCATGCGCAGTGCCGCTCCATTCTTTCTCTTTGGGAGCGCTGGAATTTGCTGAACGTTGAATCAGCCTTTAAGGGCTGGTAGCGCAATGGTCATTTGATAACCGGGTAGGACTGGCCCACCAGAGCACTAAAGGATCCTCCAATGAGCCTAGGGTCTGTCACAACCATGGACCCCAAAGGTCCAGTAGAAGACAACCCCATTTGGAGTTGACTTTGGAGCCAATCACTTGCCCTTAGGGTCCATATTTAATGGGTTGAACCACAAAATTAGATCATGTTGATGTCAAATCATAACAGCAAAGTTTACGACACAATTAAAAGTGGATATGCACATATTCTGTATAGACGGAAGGTGGGCTCTAAGAATTAATTTCCTTTGGTGGACCCAAGGCACACATATCTGACACTGCTGCAATACAGTGTTTACAGAGCCACTTTGTTTCAAAATGTATATCGAGAAACACTTCAAGTAGGCACGAACATCTAAGCAGAGCTGAAATAAGTAATGTCAAAGGTTCCATATCTTAATTAGATGACTGGAGGAGAAATAAAAATTATAAACGAAAAAAATGTAATACAGGAAGGCTAAGGCACGGAATTAAATATTTATTAATATAAAATGATTTTTGTTTGGTTTTTTTTCACAAGAAAGTAAAATAAATTGCTTTTATAATTTGAAAAAGAAGATTTCAAAAATGTTGTACGGCCCTTGGATTATGCAGACAGAGTATGCAATAAATGTATTCCTAAGCCAAGGAAAGCCTGAAAATAAATGGAATATTATGAAAACGAATGACTTCCTATTCCTCAGTGTTTGGCTTGTATATCCATGGAATGACTTAATTCAACCGCTGTGGGATATAAAAAAGACATCAATGTGAAATAGAGAACAATTTAGCCTCGGCTCTTATTTTGAGGTTGACTTTTAACAAAGTAATAATAAAAATAATATTGGTGTGCGATCGCTAGATTAAACACATCATCCTCAAATTAAAGGAACACTCCGGCAAAAACTAAACTTTCCCATGTGTAACGTTATGGTATTCCATGTGTCAGTCTCCCACCTGTTATTTTTCTTGCTGCTTCTATCTCTATATATCAGACTGGGATAGTTGCTTAGCAGCAGTGTGAATCCGGCTCGGTGACACGCTTGCTCTACTTGAGTCTATGGGTCACCCATCACAGGCTTCAGCAGTTCCTGTACCACACTAGAATTACACAGGGTGGGACGGGGGACAGAAATTTCTATTCTCAGCTACCTCTGATACTTAGACAGGTTCCTGTCACCCAGGTATAATGTAGAAGAATATAGTGCAGCCTCCCTGTCTGTATACTTATGGTTTATCAGCTTATTTAGGAGAATATAGAGAGAATGATGATCACAGTGCCCCCAGCATGCAGATCTGGTATGGTCTTTAGCTGGTCATGTGATGCTGGGCTGAAGCATCATGGGATTAATAGCAAAGCAGAGAGGAAGAGAAAGCTGGGGAAATCTAAGAATCAAGATGGAGGCTTTTTTAAATCACAGGCAAGGCAGCAGTTCAAAAAGTAAGTACAGTATATATATATATATATATATATATATATATGAAGTGTAGATTGTGGTATACAGTTAGATGGGGCGTGCAGACATGGGAAGTTGTGTTTTCACTGGAGGTCTTCTTTAAGAAATGTAGCAAACAAGCATGTGAATTGCGTATACATTTAAAAACAAAATTAAATTTTGCATCTGAAAGTCCAAAAACTCTGAACTACAAGATAATCTGGAAAATTCTGACTCCAAACATCTGTTTTTCCGATACAAAGCTCCAAATCCCCTGAATAGACGCACAATACAATTCTGCAGCCTCCACTAGGGGGAGCTAAGGAGCTTACTGTATACTGTTTATACATTGAACTAAATAATAAAAATCCTAAGCCCCTAGTGGTGGCTGCAGACAGACAGAATTTTATAATTTATTAGTGACTGTGCAGGGAATTTGGAGCTCTGTATCTAAAAAAACAGAGCTCCAATCACTATAAATAAATGTTAAAAAATTAATTGCCACAGAATTTTGTTAAAAAGGTGGATATTCACTATAAGTTCAACCAAGCAGAAAGCAGATTAATGTGCTTTATTTCGTTTTTTTGCTACGGGTGGAACTGCAACCAAACCATCCCGCCACAAGCTCTTCTTGAAAGATGGAATATTATAAGTTATAGGTGCTAGATTGCTGGAAAAAGATTATTGATTCAGAAGTCAGATTTTATTTTTTCCTCACCAAGACATGAACAATTGGCATCTGCTTTGTTTGGGTTAATTTGTCTTCCTCGTTAAATTGGACTTGATTGCCTTATTTTCAACCTTACTAGGTTACTACATTAACTTTTCGTTCTAGGAGTTGGAATACTTGTCATTTAACATACACAGACCTCTTTATAGTAGTGCTGATTTTAGGCAAAGGAGGCCTCCGGGCACAAATCAGGATGGGGACTCAGGATTTCGGCCACTTACTATATATAAAAATGAATGATCCACATAAAGGTGCCGATACACATTAGACAAAACTCAGATGAACCTGTTGATTTCGGCAGGATCGGCTCACCATCTAAGGCATATGGAGACCACCCGGCTCCACCAATGACAGATGTTGGGGAAAAGAAGGATTGAGCATATTGGTTTTCAACATGCCAAATCCTTTGTTCCCATGGCAGATAAGCCGCGGCCAGACGTGTCCCCGTTGAGATACACTGTCGACTGAGCCAACCCTGCATGTTTGTGGAGTCGGGAGAAATACCTGTCGGCCGAATGAGCATTCGACATTTATTCATTGCGTATGGCCGGCTGTCCGAGGCTCAAGTGAGCATTTCACGGTGGAAACGCTTGAACATGAGCCGTTTTTTGTCAGAGATGAATTGGAATCCTTTGCATCATATAGGTGATATTTTAAGATACAGAAAATCGAGAAACTAACCTCAATGATAAAACAGCTTGGATTAAGTCCAGACCTACTCCGCAAACCAGCTATAGCTCTAGAGCCTGGTTTTTACTTTCGTGCAATAATATTGCCCCGGGCTGTATTTCTACATAAGCCATTGAAAGCATTTCCATAATTTAAGTTGGTGTGTGATGAATTTTATTTTTAGTGTAGAAATGACACAAAGCAACGGCAAATATATTATAGGATGTATTGTGCTAAATCTATAAATGTGGATGCAAAATGTGAACACATTGGCTATAGATGAACAATGATATTTAGTACTAGGGCTCATGCACATGGCTGTATTACAGATCTGTGTGGTACAGATCCATAACATAGCGCCCATAGAATGCTGTGGGCCCATTCTGTGTCTCATTGCCTCTAGGGGAGAATACGGTGCCTCGGAGGAACCATACATGGGCAAACAACGTGCCTACAACGGGGTATGCTGCCGTACAGGGTCTGTGTCACCGACGTGTGCAGTATATCATTTTTGGAAACGGCCATAGAAAGATGTATTACAGTTGGTAACAGTGGGTGAGGCAGAATTAAGAGAAGATGGCACAGATACAATTCACACTGCATTATAATAGTAGCCACTTAATAGGGTTCTCTGCTTTTGACAATCCCTACTTGTTCGAAGGGCCCCTTCATGACAAGCAGATCACAAAGTGTCCTCCTGCTGGGACACCCAGCAATCAGCCGTTATCTGTGGGTTAACCTGGCAATAAGTGTTCAGTTTTCCTACAGCGCCACCACAGGGGATATTGAGCATTACACAGTGTCTATTCAAATCAATGAGTAGTCTGTGTAATGAAGAACAGGACAGGTCCTCCAGAGCAAGGGACAAACTTTGTAACCTCTCTAAACTCTGGCCAAGAGTTGAGGATCCTGAACAGGGACCCCCCCCCTCTATTAACTCAAAATTCTCTAAAAGTGTGTATGTAATGCGGGGCGCGATGGTTGCTATTGCTGCCTGGGGGTCTAATGAAGGCCCCCAGGTCCGCCATCTTTGTAAACCTATTAATAGAAGCCTGTCAGAATCACGATATACTGCATTAGTATTGAAGTATATCGTACAAGTCATCTAGCGATCGCTGGTTGAAGTCCCCTAGGGGGACTAATAAAAAAAAAAGTAAAAATGAGTTAAAGTTTGTTTTTTATGTAAAAAAAATTAAAAAAATTAATAGTATAGCATAGTAAAAAAATAAATAAACATTGTTATCGCCGCGTCTGTAAAAGTCTGAGCTATTACAATATGTCATTACTTAACCCGCACGGTGAACACCGTAAAAATAAAAAATGTAAATGCCAGAATCTCTATTTTTTTAGTCACCTCATCTCCCGCAAAAAATGAAATAAAAAGTGATCAAAATGTCGCATGTACCCCAAAATGGTATCATTAAAAACGACAGCTTATCCCGCAAAAAATAAGCCCTCATACCACTTAATCGACAGAAAAACAAAAAAGTTATGGCTCTCGGAATTTGGCGACACAAAATAAATTTTCTTTTTTACTTGTAAAAGTAGTAAAATATAGAAAAAACTATACATATTTGGTATCGCCTTAATCGTATTGACCCGTAGAATAAAGTTAACATGTTGTTTTAATTTCACAGTGAATTCTGTAAAAACGACGCGCAAAAAACAATGGAGGAATCGCTTTTTTTTTTTTCATTTTCTACCCCACAAATAATTTTTTTCCCGTTTCCTAGTACATTATATGGCACAATAAATGGTGTTACGAAAAACTACTCGTCCCGCAAAAATCAAGCCCTCATAGGACTATATAGATGGAAAAATAAAGAAGTTATGGCTTTTGGAAGGTGGGGAGGAAAAAACGAAAATGAAAATCTGAAAAAGGGCTGCGGCGGGAAGGGGTTTATTTGTGTGTAAGCAGGAAATCTAGGGGAACCGATTACTCTTTCTATGCCAGTTTTCTAGCGTAGAAAAATTGCGAATTATCCAGAAGTCAATGGCAACTTTGGGACCATATGCAACGTTCATGCCACATTATTAAAAGTGGCCGAGGCTTAGCAACAGGGGGCATGGCCTTCGACGACCTGAAACATTTACTATAATTTACGCCAGAAACTGGTGTAAATTATAGCACAAATCTACACCACCTATTAGCTGGAGAAGATTTGACTTTCTGGCGTACGGACGGCCAGAGATGCACCTAATTTATTAAGAGCCTTTTATTAGGCGATTCTTGCTCCAATACTCTCTAGATTAAGACTGGCATCTGAAACGCCAGTCTTAATAACGCCTAACTTGCTGTAACCAAGCACTGGACATAAAGAATAATTGTAATGGTTCTAAATGTCACCATTTATGGAAAATAATTTACCTTAGGACTGAAGAATGCATTATAATGTGAATAGGTTTGAGTATTATAGGCTTCTTTTTCCATTTATGTAGAACATTGATTTAATTTAATGCTTAGTACTATAATGGATTTATAATTAGAACCGAGTCACAATAATCAATAGTGAGATTATTAACCATGTAAATAAAGCTGGAGGATTTAGGATGAGGAATATAGCCGGGTTATTGAGAATCAATGTGTGAAATCAGACCGGATTATAGCTGCCGGTGGAGGTAACCCATTTAGATTCTTAACACCAATATAAAGGCATCATTGATTGTGGAATTACAGATTTACTCTGGATATATGATAGAATTTATATAGTCGTGTTCTCAAAGTATGAGTTGGTTATAATTGAGTCTAGCTCAAGATTTGTAATGTAGAAAATAAAGTCAAAATTATATTTCTGCTTTATTACCTAAGAAGAAAATGCGTTGGGATATGTTAAATATTTTTTCCTTTGATTGGTTGTTTGTTACGAAGAGTTTTATACCTAAGTGTATTTACACTTAAACTTAAGGTCCGTTTACGCGGCTCAATATGGGCCGTGGAAACGAGCACCGATCAATGAGATAGCTCGTTGATCGGCACTCGTTTACTGATCATTTCGCCTTCTGAAAGAGCAATCTATGGGGACGAACGACTGTTACTACGATCGCTCGTCCCCATACATTTCTATCATTTCGGCAGCGCATCTACCTGTTTACACAGGGAGATGTCCGGCCGACAACGCTAAAATTTTCTGCTGTATAGACGATAAAATTAGCTGATGAACGAGCGATCGCTTGTTCATCAGCTGATCGTTGCCGTGTTTACACAGGGCAATGATCGGGAAATGAGTGTTCATATGAGTGCTCGTTTTTCCGATCATTGGCTGATGTAAAAGTGCCCTTTTTTGACACCTGTCCATTTTAGGCTATGATACATGAAAGGGCCCTACAGTAAAGACAGGTGGTAGTTTGGGGTTTTCCACCCTCTGGGGATGATGCTCTCATTAAGAAGAGTGACCAAAGGGCATACCCTGGTCTTTATGGCACAATCGGGCCTTACTAGGCGCAGGACGAGGATTGGGGTTGCCCCCTTGGTCATGTGTTCTATTTAGGCAGGGTCACACCAGGGTGTATTAGGGTTGTTTGTTAGGCCTAGAGGCTATTATTTTAGTTTACACATTATTAAAAGGTATGTATGAATTTTCTCTAATAGGGGATTTTTTGTTTTTGTGAATTCTCAATACCTAAGAACTAACAGGAAAGCACGTTACAGCGATCTGTAATGTATGGCCAATTTAACAGACAAGTTTAAAATTGTACTAGCCTAAAAAAATATCTGCGCATGTCACACGCATTTACATAAGCAAAAGCACTCAAAATAGTAAACATGCGTTTTTTTGGCCACGTTTTTAAAGCCTCCTATTGACGTCAACAGGAATATTCATCATAGAAAACATGCTAGAAATTGATATGAAGTTTTTCTTACGCGCTACGTAATTTAATTATTCCTGTGTAAAAAATGTGCCATATTCACTAATGGTGCATTCCCATTGAAGTCAGTTCGAAGCTTTAAACATGAGTTTTTTAAATGCAGATTTGGCGTGTAAAATTTGGCAAATGTACTTCATGAAAATGTTGTGTGAATATTACCTAAGGTTAACCACACATGTAGCCGATTTGTTGTGACTTTACCCGCAACAAAATCTGCACGTGTTACCTGCGGATTTTGCGCAGATTTTTCCCCACATTCACAGCAGATTTCATCCCTTCTAGATTGAAAAGGGTGAAATTCGTTATGAACATTTGTATCATAAATGAGCATTCTACAGATTTAAAAATGGGCAGCATGTTTGATTTCCGTGCAGATAATGTACCATAGCATGTGGATGAGACTGAAATCTATTAAAGAGGTTTTCCAATCAAAGACTTTCATGACGTATCCACAGGATATGTCATAAATGTCAGATAGATACCAGTCCCACCACTGGGACCCGCGCTTATCGCTAGAACATGCTGCCCCCCTAAACTCCGTTCTACCTTTTTTACTTGTTCCCGCTGCCTCCCGGCCACTTCCTGATTAGGTGGTCGCTGAGCTATGCTGTTTCCGTAACTCCCATAGTAGTGAATGTCCGTTACGGAAGCAGCGTAGCATCCGAGCTACGTGGTTTCCGTAACTACTATTCAGTTATATGGGAGTTACAGGGACAACGTAGCTCAGCGAGCTACGCTGATTCCATCTTCATGGTCGGAAATCACACGAGTCAGCCAGAGCACAGAGAGGTAGAATGGGGTTTAGAGGACCCCGTTCTAGAGATAGTTGCAGGTCCCAGAGGTGGGACCCGCATCTATCTGACATTTATGACATATCCTGTGAATATGTCATGAATGTCCCTGATAGTAAAACCCCTTTAACTATTAGACCTAGTTAAAGGTTGTAGAACAGAATGAACGGATAGTCGGTCATGATATTGATGGCCTGTTCCTGGTATTGTAGCTCATTCGCATGTGTGGCTGAGCTGCAGTACCAGACACGGCCTAAGGGATACACAGCCAAGAGTGGCGCTGTTTTTGGGATTTTTTTTAAAATCTTTTTTTTATCTAAAAAAAATCCCTTTGAATTAGCCGAGTAGATCCCTTTTCTTTGATCTAGCACTAGACCATACTGTGAAGTCCGCTTTACCTTTGTTACCAAGGATATGGTGATAGCATTTATTGACATTTGTTCTGAAAACAGCTTTTTAAGTCTCGAGGTTTAGCACTTCATATATCACACTAGTGTTAACGGAGAAACACTGAGCCTTAATCCCCTTTGTCCAATCTTCGCCTAGGCCATAGGCCATTATATAGCCCCTCGGGGCAGTGCTTGACTTAACTTAAAGCTCTCCTTAGGCCCAAACCTTTGGTCGACCTCAGAGGTGTGCAGAGTTTCCGTTAAGAGTGTGACCTCAGGTTTCACTGATATGAGAGTTGATGACGAGTCTTGAAACCTGACCAGATTGAAATTGAACATTTTGCAAATTTCCAATGGCCTCTAATTGCTACTTGCCCTCAGGCACCTGCCCACCTTCTTTCTTAGATAATCTAGGTCTAATCCTAGGTTTTATCAGGTTTCGCTGTTTGGTACACACATATATACTCTATAATCGTCTACTGAAACATTGTACTATTTTCTTTTTATATCTAATGGACCAATTTAGCAGAATGATTTTGTGCAATTTTACTTTCTTTGTGGCTAGAAAGTCAGAGATGTCTGAGAGACTGCTCGCAGGAACCTGAAGTAATTAACTTCCATCCATTAGCGAAGATTAAAAGCTGCAGTATCTCTCTTATTTTTTTTTCCTTTTTCCTTTTCCTTGAGAGCCAACTGCAGTTGAACATAATAGTACATAAATAATTTATGACGAGACTTTAAAATTTAAATCGGGAGTGCAGGATGGTCGCTATGCAAACTGTTATTTTAAGCAATTCAGTCAGATAACAGAAATCACTTTTATGGAGAAAAAAAAAAAAAGAACTAAAATAGGAAAAGATAAAAATCAATTATCCAGATTGCCTCTTCATTTTACATTCCGCTACTTCCCTCATCAGCAGCAGTGCAAGCTTCCATCAGGAGACAAACCGCATCTCTCAGCGTTTATGACCTAATATTTGTCAGACGATTTGGAGATGTGTAGCTACCAGGTTATCTGCTATCCTGGAGATTCGTGAGGGCTTTTCATACATTACATTTACATTCGTTCGACGTACGTCAGCCGGAGCTGATGTGTATGGGGGTGTCCTGACACTTCCCGATTCTAAGGCAAAAAAGGAAAGGCATGTTGGATTTTATTATTGTTTTTACGGAAGATAAGCTGCCACCAAGCAGCCTATTCCCCTCTTACCATCGAGAACACATGCTGAGCGTACATGTGTAGGGTGAGAGGAATCGCTGTATGAGCGTTTGGCCGACAGATATCTAAGGTGTCTGGCCACGTTACGGGGTCCATGTTCTAAGACTTCTAGGAGCAAAACTTGTCAAAATTGGTTGCTACCGTTCTGTTCTCCAAACAGTATCGCTACTCCTCCAAACCCTACTATTAATGGACCAACTATGCCCACAAAGCCATGATTACTTTTTGATAGCCCAAACCATGTTCCATGTATTTTTGTATTTGAGATCCCCACAGAGGGATACCGAAAGGGGTCGTCCACTTTCGACAATCCCATTTTATTGGAAGGTTCTCCAGCCACCATAGGATAAATGAAGTATTACACAGTTGCCATTGAAATCCATGGGCTGTCCATGTACTGCACTGATGCGCATAGTTCTCCAGAAAGAGAGACGTTCTTTGTGGCCTCTCTCCACTCTGGATAATAGATGAGAAACCTGAACAAGGGACCCCTCAATTTACTGAGAATTCCCTAATAGGGTATTCTAAACCAGACAACCACTTTCCTATTACTATTATATTTTTATATTTTAGAAGTGATCCAGAAATAGAGCAAATAGAACAAATTCCTCATGGTTGCCTTGACTAACTGTCATCAAGCTATACCATGCAATTTACTGCAGGCATAAATTTTCATAAGTACTTCCAGACTGGAAATACATTTTATCGGGGTTGTCTAAAGCTGCCATTACACATTAGCTGTATTTCAGCCGAACCCACCGATTTCAGCGGGACCGGCTGACCATCTAATGTGTATGGCGGTGTCCCGACTCTCCTGCAATGGAAGATGTAGGGCGAAAACAGGGCTTGGCATGTTGAATTTTAACATACCCAATCCTTTTGTCTGTCGGTAGATAAGTCGGTGACAGAGGAGTCTGGCAGTGGCTTTATTCTTTCTCCCTATTGAAAACACATGACATACAGCTGAGCGTGCATATGTATGGGAGAAATAGTTGTTAGGCGATCGTTTGGCCGACAGCTTTCTAAAGTGTATGGCCAGTTTAAGCTTATTTTTTCCCCAGAAACATCACCACTTCTGTTCATCTTCTGTGTCTAGTATTACAGCTTAAGGTCCTATTACACGGCATGGGAGACGTAGCTTGTTGATCGGCGCTCGTTTTATCCTCGTTTTACGCAGGTAGTTGTCCTGCCGACCGATAATATTTCTTGCTACATAAACGATACGATCAGCCGATGAACGACCATTTGCTCGTTCATCGGCTGGTCGTTGCCCTGTTTACACAGGGCAATGATCGGGAACGAGTGGTCATATGAATGCTCGTTTGCTCGATCATTGGCCCATGTAAAAGGGCCCGGAGCCACACATTTTTTAATCCTGGACAACCCTTTTAATCTGCTAATGCCCACATTTAGTGATGACTAGTTCTTTAAAGTAACACAGTTGCCGATAATTTAGTATAGATAGAGCCTTGATAAAGGCAGTGTGTATATAATTACTTCCAAACCTTCCAACCCTTCCAACCCTCACACGTGAACAATATTACTGGGAAGATTTATGGGTTACATCTATGTTATCAAGCTGCATTTCTGTAGCGTTGTGCAATCCTCCATACTAATGACCGCAGAAACATGGACCACCACAAAGAACACAAGTGTTTGATGGAAAGGAAATTCTTTGCTTCTTGCACGTTCAGTGCATAATATGTTAACCATATGTTTTATCTGTCTTCTATATAAATCAGCATATAATTATCAACACAACACAGCAGAGAATAGTACATACGGGAATAGGTGTTCGATGCATAACTAATGTCTTCTTTAACCTGACTCAGTGGGATATGAAAGGGATGAAAGTAAAGAGGTATTTAGTAAGGCTTCGTTCACATCTGCGCCATGGTCCCGTTCTGATGTTCTGTCGGAGCTTTCCGTTGGAACGGGACCCTGACTGACACAAACGGAAACCAAAACCGTAGTCGACTACGCTATTGATTCTGTTAAAACGGAAACATTGGCACCGGATCCGTCACCATTGAAATCAATGGTGATGGAAATGGAAACCTATGGTTTCCGTTTGTGTCTGTCAAGGCTCCGTTCTGACGGAAAGCTCCAACAGAACGTCGGGACGGAGCCCTAGCGCAGATGTGAACGAATCATTCGTTATAACAAATATTATACAACATAGCGTATTCTTGTTAGAAATTTGGGGGTTACTTTTCCCCATTTGAACTCCTTTGAATTTTGTATGTATGGGGGAGTTCTTACTCCTGGGAGCCCCTTGGGGGAGCTCTTATTCGTGGGTGTAAATGCTTATATTTAATGTATTTGTCCACCAAAATAAAAGGCCCTTTATTGCACCCATTGTTTTTGATGCCAAGAAGTTGTATATAATAGAACACGGTAATAAGTTTTTTTTTGTTCGTTTTTTTTTTAACCAGGTAAACATACCTTAACAGGGCATGTAGCAAGGGGTTGTCTGCGGCAGACACCTCCTTCGATATGGCGAATGTTTTTCATGACGACCGATTAGCCACCATATCACATGTTCTATATTTGTCTCCTTCTGGATCAACCCAGCAAAGCAATATAGGTTTGCTGTGCAGTAGTGGAAAAAGGGGCATTGCCAGGAATACAATACAATACAATACATACTCCCATGGAAATTTATGTAAGACTTGAATAAAATATCTTCTAAGCAGAGTCGTACATAGAATAGATAGTGCCCCATAGCACTGATTTCAATGGTACCGCAATTTGCAGCTTATTTGCACCAATAACATGCACACATAACCCATCTGGGGCTCATTTGCTCCAATCCATTCCAGGGGTTTTCCCATCCTAAACATTAATGACATATCCACATGATATGCTATAAATGTCTGATAGATGCGGGTCTGATAGTTTCGGTCTATATATGCTATAGAAAGTTGAGCAAACTTTCTTGACTTTTTCCATATCTCCTATAAAAGAGAATGTAGAGAGCTGCGCATATGTCTGGTCAATTCTCCATTCATTCTCCATCTGGATGTTGCAGCTGATGGGCCCCCATTCCCTCGATAGCTGGGGGTCACAGAGATGGGTCGCCCACCTATAAGACATCCATGGCAAATCTTGTGCATATGTCTATGGTCGGAAAACCTCTTTAAAGAGGACCTCTCTCTTCTCCTGACATGTCTGTTTTAGTCAATTATTGTATTCCCCATGGAATAACTATTCGGGAGCATTTTTTCTTAGACTTCTCATTGTGTCATTCCTCTGTTATTTCTTTTAGAAATGTATAAATAATTTGACAACTGGGGGTTACTAGTTGGGGGTGTGTCCATACACAGTCGGACACTGTCCAATCAGTGCTGACAGAGTGAGACATTGTAGTGACACGCCCCTTTGACAGGCGGAATGGTAACACCCAGTTGTTATTTTGTTCTTAAATTTCTAGGAGGAATAACAGAGGAATGGCGCAGCGCAGAAAATATGTTCCAGAATTGTTGTTTCATTGGGAATACAATTATTTATTAAAACAGGAATGTCAGGAGAGGAGGCAGGTTCTCTTTAGGTTCTCAATACAAAATAGGAACAAGGAGGTTGGCCAACTTGAGATGAGCCCCCTCTGCTCCATGAGCCCCACAGCGGTGCCTTGTCTACCCCTATACCCTTGCTTCTAAGTGTAAAACTAGAAGGAATTTGGATTACTACAATATTAATACTTTTCTATTCCATAGAGAAGGTATGATAAATCTATGCTCAGCTGCTTTGTTCTTACAAATGTGCGCCATTATCCCTTCTTACCTGTGATTAAAGATTACTATACCAACATTTCATTACACGTTAGTAAGAAATTTATGTGTTATTGGCTTTTGAATCACATGATTGAACAGGTTTTCCATGTACCCAGAAATGCTTCCTAGCTGTCAACCCAAGGCCTGTTCTCCCTGGTCTCTCCATCCATTACTAATGAAGTCATTTTATAACACAATACAACACATAGATTTTCTTTAAGTGCATTATTCACTTGCTTTGTTTTTAACTTGGCTGTCTGTCCGGGCCAGCATCAATCTTTTCTGCTTATCGACTGCCCACAAATTACAGGAGCCCATCTTGGTCGTGTTAATTTTTCACCGGATGCTCGTTTGTCTCGGAATAGTAGGTGTGTGTGTGCGAATGAGGACAAGGGAAGGGTATGGGCTCTATATAACTGGATGAGGACAAATCTGTAAACATAGCATTCATTAGGACGCGTTGGTCTCAAGGCCATTTTTCAAAGTGGATAATGGGGAAGGTACATAGCCACTAGTGAAAGGGGATCTATCAGAGCAGCCTGTCTTTTGATTTATAGCATCGGCTTCTCTGCCATTTAGATGGTGATTGGTGAAGTTTTTTGGTGGTCCTGCAGTACGGCCGCCATAACTCATAGATTTCTTAAAGACAAAAACACACTTGGTGCAAATGTAATTGAATAAGGGAAGATGAACCAATCCGATTTCAACTTCCCAATGCAGGGATTAAATAAATATTTGATTGGTCGCTGTGGGTAGAAATCATTTTTTGGTACAGATTTTTCTCAGTAATGTTCCCTACTTACTCTTGCGACAGTTTTTGTCATTGAAATTTTTTAAATGTTTGGCTTACATATATTCATAATTTAAAATATATATATATTTGAATGAAATATATAGGCATTAAAGGAACACTCAAGGAAAAACGGATATACTGTGTTATGTCTAATGCAATGCCTGAGGAGGCGGATTATGACACAGGGCTTCTTTCTGTAGCGTTCTTTAAATCCCTGTGTCATGCTCCTCCCCTTTAAGGTCGGCACTAGTCACCTGCACGGTAAACCTCTAGCATTGAGGGCTCCCTGAATGCTAGAGTTTGTTCTTAATTGGGAGACACCCCCTCAGTGAGCTTGCAGTACTCTTTTTAAATATCGGCCAAATATTTTGCTCTGATCATTCACAAACCTTCGACTTTACCTATACCATTCTGCTGTACAGGGCCGCCATCAGGAATTTCAGGGCCCCCTACAGCTACATTTTCTGGGCCCCCCTACCGTGGAACCGCCTGTTAACGGTACTCCGTCCAGTACTATATCATGGTACCCAGGGCCGCCATCAGGGGGGGTATTATGGGTACTGATGTGAGAGGCCCGGCCAAACCTAATTGAAAGGGGGGCCCGGCAAACTGCCGCGACTTGCCTTTGGTAGAAAAAAAACAGGCCCCTGCAATGGGGCCCGTTTTTTTCACCAAAAGAATGTCATGAGCTGCGGGCCCCCCTTTCAATTAGGTTTGGCCGGGCCTCTCACATCAGTACCCCTAATACCCCCCTGATGGCGGCCCTGGGTAGCATGGGGGCCGTCAAACACCGCCGCCCGTGCGACCGATCACGCGCACCCGCAAACTCCCAAGCATGCGCACCGGCGACCGCCTGGAACCGCGCACCGAATTTTGAGGCAGATTTTGACCTGCCCACACTATCTTGCCGCGTTTTTTGCCTGCGGCGATTGAGGACAGCAGACAGAAAACGCAGCGAAAAATGCATTTTCTGCCTCCCATTGATTTCGATGGGAGGTCAGAGGCAGAACCGCGGCAAGAAAGGACGTGCTGCTTTTTCTTTTTTCCGCGACTGGCTCCCATTGATTTCAGATTAAATCAATGGGAGGCGGTTTTGGAAGTTGTTTGGTGCTGATTCTGACGCAGTGTCCGAGTCAATATCAAGGCCCAAAAACTCTGAACTGGGCCTTATTGTTAGGGCTTATTCAGACGAACGTGTAATACATCCGTGCAACGCGCCTCGCACGGACCTATGTTACTCTATGGGGCCGTGCAGACTGTCAGTGATTTTCACGCGCCTCGCACGGACCTATGTTACTCTATGGGGCCGTGCAGACTGTCAGTGATTTTCACGCAGCTCGAGTCCGCTGCGTAAAACTCACGACATGTCCGATATTTGTGCATTGTTCGCGCATCACGCACCCATTGAAGTCAATGGGTGCGTGAAAATCACGCCCAGCGCTTCCGCAGCCGTATAAACTATGAATGAAAACAGAAAAGCACCACGTGCTACAAACATACAAACAGAGTGTCATAATGATGGCGGCTGCGCGAAAATCACGCAACCGCGCATCATACGCTGCTGACACACGGAGTGGTTATGGACCTTTTGCAAGCGCAAAACGCCACGTTTTTGCGCGCGCAAAAAGCACACGCTTGTGTAAATCCGGCCTTAGGGTAGGAACACACTAGGCATGAACGCTGCGGATTTTATGCAACACATTTTATTGTGTAAAATCCGCAGCGTATCACAGTCGCAGCCGAGTGGGTCAGATATGAACAAATCTCATCCACACGCTGCAAAAATAATGGACCTGCAGTGTGGCTTTTTGGCTTTTTAAGCCGCAGCATGTCAATGTATTCTGTGGAATCGCCGCTCCTCTGTTGTGGAAATGCTGCGGTTCTGCCGCAAAAATCACAAATGAGAAAAAAAAAAAAAGGCACTTTTTTAAATTTATAAAAAAGTTTAGACTTGCCCCGGCCGTAGTCCTGGTGACGCGATCCTCTATTCTTAGCGCAGCTCGGCCTCCTGTCATGACGTTTCATCCCATGTGACTGCTGCAGCGGTCACATGGTCTACAGCGTCATCCCAGGAGGCGGGGCTACGTTCAGAAGAGAGAGATGCGTCACTTAAACTACGGCCGGGGTAAGTCTAAACTTTTTTTTCCCTGCAGGATTCCCGCAGCGGACACGCCTCACGAAACCTGCGCCACTATTTGGTGCGGTTTTGCTGGCGGAATTCCCTGCGGCTCCCGGGATAAGCTGTGTAGTTTTACTCAGCATATCCGCCTAGTGTGTCCCTTATGATGTCGCTCCTGGAGCTGCTGCCGCTCTCTAAATAGGCAGTTGGTCCAGTAGAATTTGGAATTATTTTTTTTTGTGAACCAGCTTAAAAAAATACAAAACTTTTGTGTTAGGGCCTGTTCACATCACCGTTCGCTTCCGCTCCGGGGTTCCGTCTGAGGTTTCTGTCGGGTGAACCCCGCAACGGAAAGTGATAGCACAGCTTCCGTTTCCATCACCATTAGCGCAGTCGACTGCGCTATTAATTCCGTCCGAAAACCAGCCGGAATGGTGACGAACCACCGCTCCGGGGTTCCGTCTGAGGTTTCTGTCGGGTGAACCCCGCAACGGAAAGTGAAAGTGATAGCACAGCTTCCGTTTCCATCACCATTAGCGCAGTCGACTGCGCTATTAATTCCGTCCGAAAACCAGCCGGAATGGTGACGAACGGAAACCATTAGCGATGTTTCCGTCACCATTGAGATCAATGGTGACTGAAACGGAAGCTGTGCTGTCACTTTCACTTTCCGTTGCGGGGTTCACCCGACAGAAACCTCAAACGGAACCCCGGAGCGGTGGTTCGTCACCATTCCGGCTGGTTTTCGGACGGAATTAATAGCGCAGTCGACTGCGCTAATGGTGATGGAAACGGAAGCTGTGCTATCACTTTCACTTTCCATTGCGGGGTTCACCCGACAGAAACCTCAGACGGAACCCCGGAGCGGAAGCTAACGGTGATGTGAACAGGCCCTAACACAAAAGTTTTGTATTTTTTTAAGCTGGTTCACAAAAAAAAATAATTCCAAATTCTACTGGACCAACTGCCTATTTAGAGAGCGGCAGCAGCTCCAGGAGCGAGATCATAAGGGACACACTAGGCGGATATGCTGAGTAAAACGACACAGCTTATCCCGGGAGCCGCAGGGAATTCTGCCAGCAAAACCGCACCAAATAGTGGCGCAGGTTTGGTGAGGCGTGTCCGCTGCGGGAATCCTGCAGGGAAAAAAAAGTTTAGACTTGCCCTGGCCGTAGTCCTGGTGACGCATCTCTCTCTTCTGAACGTAGCCCCGCCTCCTGGGATGACGCTGTAGACCATGTGACCGCTGCATCAGTCACATGGGATGAAATGTCATGACAGGAGGCGGGGCAGCGCTAAGAATAGAGGATCGCGTCACCAGGACTACGGCCGGGGCAAGTCTAAACTTTATCAATTTAAAAAAGTACCTTTTTTTTCTTCTCTTGTGTGATTTTTGCGGCAGAACCGCAGCATTTCCGCAACAGAGGAGCAGCGATTCCACAGAATAAATTGACATGCGACTTAAAAAGCCAAAGCCACACTGCAGGTCCATTATTTTTGCAGCGTGTGGATGAGATTTGTTCCATATCTCATCCTCTCTGCTGCGACTGTGATACGCTGCGGATTTTCCACAATAAAATGTGTTGCATAAAATCCGCAGTGTTCATGCCTAGTGTGTTCCTACCCTAAGGCCGGATTTACACAAGCGTGTGCTTTTTGCACGCGCAAAAAACGTGGCGTTTTGCGCATGCAAAAGGTCCATAACAGCTCCGTGTGTCAGCAGCGTATGATGCGCGGCTGCGTGATTTTCGCGCAGCCGCCATCATTATGACACTCTGTTTGTATGTTTGTAGCTCGCGGTGCTTTTCTAATTTCATTCATAGTTTATACGGCTGCGGAAGTGCTGGGCGGGATTTTCACGCACCCATTGACTTCAATGGGTGCGTGATGCGCGAACAATGCACAAATATTGGACATGTCGTGAGTTTTACGCAGCGGACACACGCTGCGTGAAAATCACTGACAGTCTGCACGGCCCCATAGAGTAACATAGGTCCGTGCGAGGCGCGTGAAAATCACTGACAGTCTGCACGGCCCCATAGAGTAACATAGGTCCGTGCGAGGCGCGTGAAAATCACACACGTTGCACGGATGTATTACACGTTCGTCTGAATAAGCCCTAACAATAAGGCCCAGTTCACAGAGTTTTTGGGCCTTGATATTGACTCGGACACTGCGTCAGAATCAGCACCAAAGAACTTCCAAAACCGCCTCCCATTGATTTAATCTGAAATCAATGGGAGCCAGTCGCGGAAAAAAGAAAAAGCAGCACGTCCTTTCTTGCCGCGGTTCCGCCTCTGACCTCCCATCTAAATCAATGGGAGGCAGAAAATGCATTTTTCGCTGCGTTTTTTGTCTGCTGTCCTCAATCGCCGCGGGCAAAAAACGCAGCAAAAAAACGCGGCAAGATAGTGTGGGCAGGGCAAAATCTGCCTCAAAATTCTTTAAGGAATTTTGAGGCAGATTTTTTTTTGCCTGCAAAATACTGTGTGAACAGGGCCATACATAAACAGCACTTTGAGATAATTTACTCACTGTCAGAAGAGCTGCTCCCACTCCAGTCCTCTTCCGGCGATGTCTTCCAGGGGAGGTCTTCGGTCCAGACGTCCAGTCCTTCACCTCCAGCCAGGTTCCAGGTAAGTTTTGTCCATGTGGGTCCGCGGCTGCGCGCGCTTCGTTCGCGGGTGCGCGGGCGGCCGGTCGCGGGTGCGCGCGCGGTCGATCGCGGGTGCGCGCGCGGGCCGTCTCCAGTGCGGGCGTTCGTGGATGCGCGCTCGCGAGTGCGCACGCGCGGGAGTTTCATTGTGCGCGCGATCGGGTGCGCGCGCGCGGGCGGACGGTTTGACGGCCCCCCATGACGAGGGGAGGGGGCCCGCAGCAGCAGCAGCAGCAGCAGCAGCTCACGACATTCTTTTGGTGAAAAAAACGGGCCCCATTGCAGGGGCCCGTTTTTTCCTACCAAAAGAATGTCGAGGCAGTTGCCGGCCCCCCTTTCAATTAGGTTTGGCCGGGCCCCTCACACCACTACCCCTAATACCCCCCTGATGGCGGCCCTGCTGCTGTATTCCAGAGCAAAATATAATAAGACTACCGCATAGAGCAGCGGACTCCAGCTGTTGCAAAACTACAACTCCCAGTATGTTCCGAAAGCCCAATGTTTCTTTAAAGTTAATTGCCGCCTCGCATAAAAATAAATCAACAAATGTCATTTATTCCTCACCTTCATCTCTATGTTCCTTAGAATACTTTATACGATTACCATTCCGATTGTCAATAGTGTGCGTCCCTATTGATTGAACGGTATCAGAGTCATTGGGGACGCACCCTATTGACAAGGGTAAAAGTAACGCCTACTTGCCAATTTATTCATGCATTTCCAGGTGGAATAACAGAGGAACGTACAGGGACTTAGCGATAGGGGTTGCAGGGGTATCGGGGACACTTGTGCATGAGGGGACCCAAAGGCCTTCCTGCCACTTAAGATGCCCATAGCAACCAATCAGAGCTCTGCTTTCATGTCTTAAACTGCCATGGAAAAATCTGAGCTCTGTTTGGTTGCTATGGGCATCTTAAGTGGCAGTTCTGATAAATTAGGCCCAATGTAATTCTCCATTGCTTATGTGACGCTGACATATTCCGCAGCATTACTTGGAGAAATCGCGTTTTAACCACCTGTTGACTTATCCTTGTATGTGACTTCTATATGAAGGATCATTGCTGACAGTCCTAACTGAACCAGATAAAGGGTTTCACGAGGCACAAAATATCACTGCTTATCATGTCCCATTTCTTTCATGCCTGTCAAAGTGTGTCACCGTGTGGTGCCCATAACAAAAGGTGCCCGCACTTCTATGCCTGTCGTCTGCAGTTTACAGCCGTCCTTATGATACGGCACAACAAAGCATGGTTGTCCTCCCTCATTATGTATCTTTCCCATAATGTGGCTGTAGAAGCCTCTGCAAGAAAATCCAGACAGACAGATGGCTTGCACACTTTTCATTCCTGTATTTTCTGTGTTTTTGTTTTAGCCGGACTCTACATCCATAGACGGGGGAAGGGAGAACCTGAGTGCAGAGCCTTCTTCAGGGCCAAACATCAGTGAGCAGAGTTTAGAAGGAGGATCATCCGCTGTAGTGTCTCCTGGACAATCTGCTGCCGCTTCCTTCTTCATCAGGTACATCAAAATTTCATGTGTAAATACTGGATCCTCACAGGTAGAACAAAACATTCATCTCAAATCAGAAAGTGTGTGCAAACATACGATAAAACCCTATGTAATTAAGCGTATCACATATCTGTCTCATTGAAGCTTAACGATTTGTACACCCCATTCGAAAAAAGGGGCTTTTTTTTTTTCGTTTTAAAAACAGCGCCACTATTGTACATGGGCTGTGTCTGGTATTGCAGCTGGTCTATCTTTAAACACCATTTACAGTTGACACATATAATATAATCAATCTACCTAAAAAAAAGTCAAACTACTTCTGTATCGGTTATCTAGTTACTTAGATCCTGAGTTGCGGCTGGTCTAGAGCTGAATTCACAATTCTGCAAACTGAAGAGAAAACATTTCCCAACATTCCTGGTCAGCTCAGTGTCATCTCTGGTGATTTGCATTCTGGGAAGGTTTTTTTTTTACACCAGGCACTATATAGTAATCGGACGTAGAAAAAACGGACTGTCCCACAGCATGTTAGGGGTGTGTTTGCCGACAAGGTTTACGTCTGTTTCCAATGGCAACCAGCAGAACAGTGAGTACACATGCTGCAACTCAGGACCAGCGTAAAGTAATTTACAATGCTACTCAAATTGTTTTATATATATATATATATATATATATATATATATATATATATATAGTAAATTAGCCTAAATTTTCAGAATATAATGTATCTTTGATTATTAATGTTAAAGGCGCTCACCTAATGAATATTTCTGTGGGCCCAGCCATATAGACCCTCTAGTTGACTATCTCTTACAGAAGACACTAAAACAGACACTAAAACAGCCTACTTGACCTCAGACCTATGGATTTTTCCAGTAATTTTATGACTGCATCTTCTTCCTATGTCAAAAAGGATCATTTAAGATTTTCAAAGTTGATAATCCTATTCATAGACGAGGGCTGAACGAATACAAGCAGACTGTTCACTACTAGATATTCCTTGTCATATAGCTATAGCACCTTCTCCCTCCTCTAAAAGAGTAGGTCCGGCTCCAGTTTCGTCATACATCAAGTGTACATAAACAGCCTGGGTCCACCACAGCCGGATCCGCTCTTACTTAGCAGCTCACCGGTCTGGTTTATAGAGGAGGGTCCCAAATCGAAGACTACTCTATGGCGGCCATATGCTCTACTAGGGCGTATAGACAGGGGTTGTCTTGATGAGACAACATCTTTAACTAGAATGATTGGTACTTTGAGCTCCAACTAGGCTGCTGAAGAACTAATGCATACATTAGTACAGACTTCCGGGCTTGTTGTACGATGATCTTTTTGGAAGGGAAAGATCTGTTCTATAAAATAAAAATCAAGACGATGTCTCCAAGAGCAGAAGCTTTTTTTTTTTTTTTTTTTTTTTTTAAATATAATGTCAAGTCTTATAAAATGGCTACTTAAGATTATTCTTGCTTTAAGCATCTATCGGCTGTTTGTTTTGTTTAAGATAGATTGCCTTAAACTTCAGACTCCGCATGTTTGGTATGCTGCGGGCGCCTGCTTGGCTTGCAGAATTGAGACATACATCTGAAGCTCAGATAGATTAATATGACAGAATCACATTTTCTCCCTAACTGGCTGTGGATTAAAGCATCTCATTATTTACTAATGAACAATAATGTTATACATAATCTATGGGTTGCCGTCCTATCACTGTCTCCTGATGGCTCACTGGTAGGCATTTCTTGGTCATTATATTGGTCATAAAATAGAGTCAATAATTGAGGTTAGTCATAGAACAGACACCTTATCAGCTCCAGGCATGGAGAAGCAGCTTGGAAATATTCCTTGTGCTGATTGTGTTGTGACTGAGCATATGATTAAGGTATTGAGCCAATATGCTCTTAATGAAACACACAGATATATGCACTCATAATATGGAAAACCTCTAAGTGACTAATATGTTTTGTTCACGGCACCTCAGCCTTCAATTAGCTCCTATAAATTGTGTCCATAGATTCGAAAATCATAGAGGCCACGTTTGGTTAATTCTACCCAGCAGGTGTCGATTCTCTTTTTGTGAATTTCCTAAAAAAAGGCCATTATTCCTTTCCTATAGATAGTAAATATCTTGCAAATAATGTTAGAGCTACATGATAACTGTGGTGGCAGGATGCCAAATGACTTACTACTGCCCAGCGTCGAACTGGAGTACCTTGGGCCCACCGGAGGAAATCATTCTTGGGGCCCATCCGTCATCTATATAGAAATAATGCAATCACTCGTGTAGTAAAACATGCGACCCTCTCTCCACTGGTCTCTGCCTGGATTCTGCGGCCAGTTCTTGATATAGGTACAGCTCCCAGAGCTGGGACCCTTATCTATCTCATGGTTTTGGCATTTACTGTGGATATGCCATAAATGTCTAAGATGGGAAATCTCCTTTAATACAATCCAGTGAAATCCAGTGACTCACCAGTGATGTTTTCTCAGATTGGTGTCGCTCACTTTTCCTTTTTTTCTTCATCCGGCACAGATTACCCTGATACCTTCTCCCAACTCCAAATTGCCTCTGCATAATTTGAAACACAATCATCTTTGGCTTGTCGCTTTTCTAGAACCTCCCCACCCTCTACAAAAACCTCACCATTTATAGAGCCTCAGATGGAAATGATGCCCCCTCGGTGCCACACAATATAATAGTACCCCCTTTTAGGCCCCACACAGTAATAGTGCCACACACAGCCCCCTCTTGTAGATAGTGCTACACACAGCCCCCTCTGGTAGATAGTGGCACACACAGCCTCCTCTGGTACATAGTGCCACACACACACAGCCCCCAATGTAGACAGTGCCACACAGCCCCCTCTTGTACATAGTGCTACACAGCCCCCCACTGTATATAGTGCCTACACCGCACCCCGCTGTGGACAGTGCCACGCAGCTCCCCGCTGTGGACAGTGCCACGCAGCTCCCCGCTGTGGACAGTGCCACGCAGCTCCCCGCTGTGGACAGTGCCACGCAGCTCCCCGCTGTGGACAGTGCCACGGACAGAGCTGCTCCACAGCCTCGGGACGCCGAGACGGGACCCATGCGTTGGCCAGCGTGATAGCAAAAAAAGAGGGTGGGTGTAGGCTAGAGGAATTAGAAGAAGGGGGCAGTGTTTTGGCATGAACCAAAAACCGGTATGGGGGGCTTCATTTTGATATTTTGCCATAGAGACAGCTCTCTGTATGGTCACTCTTGGTCCACTGGCGAGTAGTGTTTCCAACTGCACAACATTGTGTCGCAATTCTCATAGCCTTGCAACCTAAACATGTAATGTGATTCATTTTACGGATTCTCAGTCATTACATAAAATATCTAATACACAATTTCCGTGAATCATTTATCCGTTTATTTGAATTATGGCTGGTTCTTGTTACTTGTTGTTTTGAGGTTTTCTATATTTTTGTCTTATGACCTTGGGGCACTACTACGGAAATATTTATAGCTTTATCATTAAAACCAACCTGCAGACAATTTTATTTTGTAGATTTCTGAATACATAAGAATGCCTGGCCCATTATAATGATGTCTTATGGGGAAATCAAAATGTTTTTGAATTAATGTGCATTTAGTGGAAACTAAGTAAGCCCACTAAGCATTACCCTGGATCAGTGTTTCCCAACCTGTGGTTTTCCTGCTATTGCAAAACTACAACTCCCAATAACGTTACGTTTTTTTCCCCCATAAACTGCTGCAGACAGTAGTGTATCTTGAAGCTCTGTAACTGGGCCCCCCATCTACCATGTGCCATTTATAATACTAATGTTCTCTTATGCAGAGGGACCTTTGGGCATCCTGTGGCACCAGGACCCAAGGGCAAATGCTACCATCGCACCCCTTATAGCTATGCTCCTGGCTGCAGTATAAGAAAACAAAAAGTTGAAGGCAACAAATGAAACAGCCTCTATATTGTGTTTGATGAGTCCGTAGATCCAGGCAGATCTCTATGGCCGTAATTAGAGAGGAAGTAGTTTATTGCAGTTGTAAAGCACTTACAATAATTAGACTGAAGTCCATCTGACAAAGTAAGAGGTTATACAAATTAATAGCAACAGTTAGCTATTCCTTTCAAGTCGATGCACCTGGCGACGAGAGGTGGGAATGTAACTCTTCCTGTGGAATAAAATTCCAGTAACCTGACAGCCGTCTTGTAAAAACCTCAAGAAAGTCCAGATGTTCAGCACAGAAAAAAAAAACATGGATCACTGGAGGTACTGGAAAAAAAAATCTTGAATATCTACACTTTGCAGGTGGGAGCTATATCTTGACATTTCGGCATAAAAACCAGATGCTTGGAGATTTGTTATTCAATGAAATCACTGCGTGTAAGAAGTTGAGGTGGTAACGCTCCTTTATGGAGGTGGAAACTGCAGGAAAATTACTTCATGACAAAGTTTTGAAATGAATGACTCAAGTGACGTGTTATGCTCTCTATTAATATAATTAACTTGGTCGTAATATGTTGGTGTGCATGTGTGCGGGGTGGATGCAGGGACGGAAAGGGGTTGTCACCTGACAACTTCTGTCCATAGGCGGTATTCGGGTATATGGATATCCTAGAGAAAGTTACCGCTCTGGCAGACTTGAGCCGTCAATGTATTACGCGGACAGATATTCTACTAAAATGTCTGTCTGGGTGGCTGTTTTCCCCACCAAAATCAGCACTTTTTTCGTGGTTCCGGCAATATTGATAAGACAACCCTATTCGGATTGGGAGTTCTACTGGGGCTAGGACCTATATAAATTAGTATATGAGCTATTTCACCCGAATCCACAATTAACATGCACACTCAGTCCACTGTCCAAGTTTATTGGAATGGGAAGAGGTTCTCCTACTAGAACAAAACATTGTGATTCATCATGCTCCATCCTTCTTTTCTGCCCCCATCCATATAAGATAATTCGGCGGGTCCGGCCAGCTTTTTCCCAACTCACCACACCGAACAGTGGTTGCTGTTATTATTATTGCTTATAGATAAAGCAAAATTATATATAAAACAAAAAAAGTACAATAATACACATAATTTGCCCAGATAATAAAATAAAAAAATTTGGATTATTAAAAATATTTTTGGAAGATTTTTTTGATACATTTTGTACGGTCCCTAAATTAACAGTAATTGTACAGGGAAACAATAGAATAAAATCTAAGCATAATATAGTATTTATTTCATTTTTTAAAAATTTAAGTTGCTTGATATTTTGGCAATGGTTTTCGACAGTGTCCAGAAGTCAAATAAGACTGTTTGTTAAGCTGAACGGAAACCAAGTCCAAGCCATAATATGCCAGAGGTGATGTGACATTTTCTTTTTTCAATTTTGTTTTTAACATTCTTTCTGTTCTAGGAGGTGATAAGGAAAAGGGCCAGATTAAAAAGAAGCTCTTTCCAAGTTCTCAAATTTATTGCTAGTGTAATTGGTAAGAAGCCTAAAACATACAAACCATATGTGATTGAGAAGCTCGCTATCTTCACTTGCTAGACGCCTGTCGGAGGTTCGAACTGTGCCAAGCAGATGGCATTTAATCTGATAGTGTAGAAGTGTTTATTTTTGTCATGTTCTTTGAGATGGGTGTTTTCTTGAACTCCTTTACGGAGAGATGCAGTTGCATTTCATTATTTGGTTATTCTTCAGCCATCCTAGCCTGGTGTCAGATGAGAATTAAACTCCGATGCGCTCTCTAAACATGGCAGTCATGAATATAAAGGTGCATTGTGGTCTTGAATACTTATGTTTCGAGGGGAAATAGGAAAGTATAGAAAGGTTTGTGAGAAAATAAAACATTTAGGTTATGTTTTATCATTTTATATTATCAGAGAAATGTATTGTCTAAGTAAGTAAGGAAATTGTGTTAGAAGAAAAAGTTTTGTAAATGTAGACAGCTGGGTTTGCAAAAAGTTTAGTAGCAAAAATATAACAAATTATCTTAAAACCTTTCAGTATTTGGTTGGGTTATGGCATAGACTGCCAGAATTAAAGTGAGTGACCGATTTCCAGAAACCGTACCACTTTTGTTCATTCACTGTGTTGGGTATTGCGGCTAATCCTCATACCTAGACATTTGAAAAATTATCTGTATAATGTGGTGACCTTGACTCAATGGTTGTGAGTTTTTGTTTTTTTACATATTTGTGGCTAAAAAGTTAAAAAACCTATAATTTTCGTTTATTTTTTAGAGAAATTGTGTTAGACTTCAATTGTTCAAACTCTTCACTCCCACTGTAGTGGTTTTGATTCACAACCGTTCTCTCAGACAGCAGAGGTTGAGAAGGTGTGGTCTGGCACTTAGTAGAAATTCTATAAAACTGGTATAAAGAGGTGGACTGGCACATAGGACAGCTAAGGATGGTGTGGTCTGGCACATAACAGTCATGAGATAAGACTGGTCTGGAGGGGCGGCTTGACACACAGGATCGCGAAGGAGGGCGTGGTCTGGCACACAGTAAAGCTTGGAAGGGCGTAGTCTGCCACCTAGCAGAAGTTATATAAGATTGGTCTAAAGAGGCGGACTGACACACAGGACAGTGGAGGAGGGTGTGGTCTGGCACATAACAGACATAAGATCAGAATGGTCTGTAGGGGTGGCTATACACACAGGATAGCGGAGGAGGGTGTGGTCTGGCACACAGTAGAGCTTGGGAGGGTGTGGCCTGGCACATAGCAGAAATGAGAGAAGAATGGCGTAGAGGAGCAGCCTGACACATAGAACAGCTGAAAAGGGCATGATAGTTCTATGTTGTCATAACACGAATAAACAAACTTTTGGTTTATGTACATCAAGAGCCCAGAGGTGGGGAGTAGGTTGGCAAGCACCTCTAAAATACAGATACAGCGTTTCTCTTAATTCCATCCTTTTTCAAGCGCAAAATGATGTTGCTCTAAAAGTTATGGGGAGTTAATATTAATAATTGCCACAATGTCTTAGCTTTTATTAAAAAAACAAAACCATGACCCCTTACCCATAGCCCCCCACCAACTCTAAAGGGAGTTTGCTTATATTTCATAAACATTTGAATGACTGATCTGGCACACAAAATACCTGGTTAAGGAATGGTCTGGAGGAATGGTCTGACACACAGGAGAGCTAGGGAGGGCATGGCCTGGCAACTTTATGTAAACTGCAAAACTGAATAGTCAGCAATAATGCAACAGCTATCCAAGCGGTACCCAATGGTCCATAACGTGATAGATCAGTGAATGATCTGAAGCATGCACAACATCTTGAAGATATGAAGCCACTTTATTATTTTCCCAAAACATCTGTGTGTCTTATTATAAAACATTTCTTCACCCACTTCTTTACCATGAAGCCCAATTCACCCTTCGCAGGAATATGAGACGCTTAATTATGCAGCCATGATAAAGATGTCAAGTCTACATTTTTATTTTGCTATGACAGGGAGAACAAATCAAGGCTTTGAACAAAGTGAGCTGTTGAAACGCTTTGCTATGAGGCTTCCACGTTCCCGGGGAATGCATGACTAGCTACATAAACAAACAATCAGTGGGTGCCATCACCCAACACAGGATGATTAATGTGAGGGATGGGGTTTGCTTGTTCCCAGTGATTAATTAGCCCGCTTTCCATCCATAGGTTTCTCTTCTAACAAAAGGTGGCTGAAAAATACAGCAAAGTTGCTTTTTTTTATGATTATTTTGTCACGAGCTTTGAATTTTTTGAATTCTAGAATTCCGTCATGCATGATAAGCCGATACATATATAATCCTATGTATCTTTCTATATTAACCCACTGAGGCAACTGGCAGAGGGCCCAGTGCATAATATATGAAATTGCTTTGTTTTCCGAAGAACATTTTTCAAAAACATCCAGTTTACAAAGTTTGGCTTGTACTGTCGGCCTTCAGTTTCTTTCCTGTATCCCAGCTCCCCTGCCATGCGAGCATTTCTAAATCAGAGAAAACGTGTGAAGGAAATCCATCTGAAGATCTGAAAGAGCTGTATGAGTCCTCACATTTACTTGTATCTTTTTCCTTTTTATGTATTCTGGTTAATTTTTTGAGGTGTCAGATCATGGAAGGAAACTTGGTTTTAGGAAAAATAATCATTATGTAAATAATTTGGATGAGTTGGAAACGGCAATAGTTATATTTTATTATATAGAGCGAGTTAGACTCGAGGTAGGAAATATGGGTTAGGCCGATTTGAAGACCTGGAGCCCCCCAATCCGCAGCTCTAGTGAACCAAACTTAGACTACCATATTGTTCTATGGCAATCAAAGTTTGGTTCAGTAGATGTGGTCTGGTCTGGTTGTTGTTGCCACATTTTACAGTTGGCCGAGATATTAGGCCAATTTCAGATGGCTGTAATACTAGCGTTTTTTATTGTCCACATTACATACTTTACACCCAGATCCCCCGCAGTTCTACCTTTTCTGTGGTGATCTAAGTCCAGTTGAGTAGCACAACAGGGAGCCGTGATCTTGCGAATATTACAGCCTTAGGATACATTTTTTTTATTCATATTACTTATGTGTTTATATGGTCCAGAATTTGTAACCAATGTTAATCTATGGTGCTATCACAAGTGCACTGTTTTTATCCATTTTCCAAATTCAAAACCCCCATTGAAGTATACGGAGAGTGTTCACAATATCGATGCATCCGTATGTCAACAGCATTTGTATTTGTCTTATATGTTTCTTATTCCTCCCTAGAAGACAGTCCACCAATAATATGAACCCATGATACAGATGCTATATGATCGGTAATTCTGGACGGATAGCGGGTCCATATTTTGCGTACGGAGGCATACAGTCATGTAAAACTAGCCTACATCCGCTATGTTTACCTTGAAAGCCTCTATGATAGTCGTTTTAGATGGCCGTAAATCAAACGAAATTTGACTGATAATTTGTGCCTTTGTGGTGATTTTTTTTTCCAACCAAGGTCAAGTTTTTGCTCTATTGATTGCACATTTATGTGGAATATGTTACTGCTTCTACCGGCCAAACATAATAAAAGTTGGTCCTTGATATATCAATACCATTATTGTCATTAATCTGGCAAAGAGTTAATCAGGTTCCATCGAGACACAGTCCTCTTTCACTAGATATTTCAGCGCCCGGGGATAAGCCATAAGTTGGTTTTGTTCCTTTTCCTGACACTAAGCTGTAAAGAGAGAAATCTCACAGGTGTCTTAAAAGACGACTTCTATTAAAGGGGAGAAGACTGAAATAAAATAACTCCGAACATCTTCTGTGCAAGGTAGAGATGACCCGTTCTGTAGAGCCATTAATTGGAATGAAGGAGTCTCAAGGTTTTATGATGCGTCTTAAGACGAACATATATCCTCAATAATCATCTGGTAGCTTATAGTTCAGGCAGAAATAGAACTAGATACTGATATAGAGAAGATGAATATTGGCCCCTTTAACCCCAATGGACCACACTTTCTTGAATATTTTACAAAAATCACCAATTTTTTTAATTTTTTTGGGGGAATTTGGAATTTTAGATTGTGGAAACGTCATTGTCCTTGGTTTGTAGTATTACTTATTTGGCTAGAATATTTGCTCTGTTTCCTATCTATTTCTTTTGCTTATAAAATGCCAACATATTCTGCAGGTGTGTACAAAAATTGCCATCAGGGCATGTTCACACGCAGTGAGCAAAAACGTCTGAAAATACGGAGCAGTTTTCAGGCGAAAACTGCTCCTGATTTTCAGACTTTTTTTAACAACTTGTGTTTTTCGCAGCGTTTTTTACGGCCATTTTTGGAGCTGTTTTTCAATGGAGTCCATGAAAAAACGCCTCCAAAAATGTCCCAAGAAGTGTCCTGCACTTCTTTTGACGAGCCGTCATTTTGCGCGCCGTATTTTGACAGCGATGCGTAAAATTACACCTCGTGGGAACAGAACATTGTAATTCCCATTGAAAGCAATACGCAGATGTTTGTAGACATATTAGGGGCGTTTTTTCAGGCGTAATTTGACGCCCGAATTACGTCTGAAACCCCTGCGTGTGAACATACCCTTACTCATATAAGTCTGTATTCCCAATTTCATTTCCTAAGAAACAAACACCTGGATCAATAGGAAGCCAATCAATCTATCGGTATGAGTGTGGGAGGAAATTGTAATGTCTGGAGCAACCATGGGGAGAACATATAAAGTCATGCAGGTGTTCCTACAGGTGGGACTTGAACCTAAGACCCCAGTATTGCAGGGTAACAATGCTATCCACTGGAAAAGGTCACAGCATCAGCCACGTGCCTGCAGCCACCACTAGAGGGAGCTTACTGCATACTGTTTTATTAGTAAACTTAATGTATAACCAGTATTCAGTTAGCTCCTACGCTCCCCCTAGTGATGGCTGTAGACAGCTACAATCGTATTATTTAAATCTATATCTATGCAGGAAATTTGCAGCTCTGTTTCAGAAAATGGAGCTTTGACTATTATAAAGATATATTAAGAAATCTAATTAGAAAATCATTTTGGACATATTTAGATGAAAAAAAAACAAAAAACTAAGTGCTGTTTAAGAGTGAAGATTCCCTTTAATTGTCCTGGTAAATACAAATAGGGCAAACACTTATTATTCCTGTAAGAAAAGCCCCTTAATGTATTGCATTGTTCTAGAGGTGCTTTCAGTGCATTCCCTCTATGCTGTAGAGATGATAAAATGCCACAAGCAGAGCGGACAGGTATTTAGGACAAATTAATTGCTTTTTCAGAGCGTTGCAATGCACATACGTACTCACAAGAGTCGTAAAAGCGAATGGACATTGTTAACCGCATTATAAAAGCATTGTGCCTCTTCGCAGCCAGTCGAAATGCTCTCAAATATGTACTTTAGTTTTATAGCTTTGCTATTTGAAAAGTAGAGAGGTGTTTTAGCGCTCCTTTGATATCAGTCAGCCAGCCCACATCTTTATGTTATTATAGCAGTGCAGTGAATATTATTTATTATCCTCTTGCATCAGTGTTTCTTCAAGCTGCGCTCTGCACTATCTGATACTATCTGTAAATATTAGAATTTAAAATTTTACATTTAGGACCCTGTATTTTTTAAATTATGTGGCATTATAATAATAAGAAAACTGTCTATGGTCAAGAAGACTATGAAATGCTATTTTATTTCATGGCGTTGGTTAAAAATAATGGACCTCTCATATGTGTCCTCTCTAGATTTGCTCACTCAAAGGGGGTGTCATGTCTAAGAAAATATTTTTACATTTAGGAAATTCGATGTTATTGGAGAGGGGTCCTGAATATATTCAGGACCCTCATCACTTGGTCACGGTGGGGAGTGGTTACAAAGAGGGTCTCTCGCTCTGGAGGACCTGTCCTCCTGTATTACAAATACATAACATTGATATGAATGGACACTGTGTAATAATGCTTCATTTCCCCTGTGGTGGCGCTGCAGGAAAATGTAACACTGCCAGGTTTCCTTATTGATAACGGCTAATCTTTGGGGGGGGGGGGGAGACGACAGGGAACACTTTGATCTGCTTGTTGTCGAGGGACCATTACAATAAGTAGGGATTGTCCAAAGCGGAGACCCCCTTTAAGAAAACACTGACTTGTATCAGACATTTAAAGGGGTATTCCGGGGACCAAAAATTGCATTTCAATAATATTTTTATGTAAAAAGAAGTCCCTTACTAATGTACTTTCATTTAAAATTCGGTACTAAATGATGCCGTTCAAACCTGGTGAATTGTTTCTGGAAGTCCTGTAGCTTTTCTAATATTGATGACGCGCCGGCACGGCCCCACATGACTGAGGGCTTGCTTCCTGTGCTTTTCGTGTCGGCGTGTTATCGATGGCATGACCGCAAGGGGCTGTCACATTGCCTATTGCTGGAGTCCCCCGAGCAGAGCATCAGCTAGCGCTTTGCGCGGGACTCCAGCACTGCTCCTGACATTTGGTCAGTGACTTCAGGAGTTTCCTATACCTGGAGTTCCCGAGCAAAGCATCAGCTGATGCTCCGCCCGGGGACTCCAGCACTGCTGCCAACGTCACTGTCACTGTCCATATATGGGCAATGATATCCAATAGTGACGGAAACCTAGGTAATGGTTTCCGTCTGTCACCGTTGTGACAGGGTTCCGCTGTTCTTGATGGAACCAATAGCACAGTCGACTGCGCTATTGATTCCGTCAAAACGACGGAATACTGTCACAACGGTGACAGACGGAAACCATTACCTAGGTTTCCGTCACCATTGAGTTCAATGGTGAGGGAAACGGAAGCTGAGGTTTCCGTTTGCCTTTCCGCTGAGGGGCTAACCCGACGGAGCCCCTCAGCGGAACACAGGCGATGATGTTAACACAACCTAAGAAGTGGAGCACATGAGCTGGTCTCCTCTGAACATACAGCTTTTACATTAATTTGCCTCAATATTATTCCTGGGAATGACAGCTTTGACCTTCTTTCTGTGCGAAGCAAGAATATATATTTTTTCTGTTTTCCAGATAATATTTTTAATTTTATGCAGATGATTATTGGTGTAATTCAATTACTGGAGACTATTAAAATGCGGCTTCTACTTACGATACATTTTCAGTCTATTAAAAAAGATAACATTGAAGCAGGGCCTACTCTTGATGAATATATATATGTGCAGAGACAGATGACCGCACTTTGTCATAATGACTACTGCCCTTAATTACGTTACTCTGAATTTTACAATGAGCATCTATACATTTCAGTGTGAACATCGCTGACTGTTACTGTGTCATGTATTAGATTTGTATTCCTTATGCCTAAAGCCGGCCATAATCATAGCCATTATCATTAACGATCTAATTGTTCATTATGATTGATAACAATAATTGTTATGTCTATAGTAAGAATCATAGCCGATCAGCCATTATCACAGCTGGAAACTATGGCTGGCTATGCATTGCCCCTGCAGCGGCCACTGCTGGGGAAATGTAGTATTACATGGTGGCCTGTCCACTAAATAGCTCACTATGTAATATAGATGACACAGGCTTGTCTGAGCGAATTAACATCCAGAAACATATCAGAACAGGCATTAGTCTGAAGGCAAAGCTAAGGCCAACTTTATATGTGAATACAGCAGCATCATAATCATTTCTAGGAGCCTGGTTAGCTGAGGGAATCAAATGTCATCATCGCGTAAAGGGACTCAACTCCTTTTCCTGCCATTTCATATACGATTTTATTTCATATTACCCATGTAAATTTGGGACCTAGTTAAGACTTGAGTTCTCAAGTCCTAGATGAAATCTTCACCCATGAGTCCTAGATGAAATCTTCACCCATGAGTCCAAGATGAAATCTTCACCCATGAGTCCAAGATGAAATCTTCACCCATGAGTCCAAGATGAAATCTTCACCCATGAGTCCAAGATGAAATCTTCACCCATGAGTCCAAGATGAAATCTTCACCCATGAGTCCTAGATGAAATCTTCACCCATGAGTCCTAGATGAAATCTTCACCCATGAGTCCTAGATGAAATCTTCACCCATGAGTCCTAGATGAAATCTTCACCCATGAGTCCTAGATGAAATCTTCACCCATGAGTCCTAGATGAAATCTTCACCCATGAGTCCTAGATGAAATCTTCACCCATGAGTCCTAGATGAAATCTGCACCCATGAGTCCTAGATGAAATCTGCACCCATGAGTCCTAGATGAAATCTGCACCCATGAGTCCTAGATGAAATCTGCACCCATGAGTCCTAGATGAAATCTTCACCCATGAGTCCTAGATGAAATCTGCACCCATGAGTCCTAGATGAAATCTGCACCCATGAGTCCTAGATGAAATCTTCACCCATGAGTCCTAGAGCTTTTTCCTGATAAATGGTAGTGACACTCTGGGAGGGGCATAGGGGCCAATCGTATAGGAGGGACAAAGGGGCCAGTCTAATTTTCAGTCCTGATTGGCACTTACAAAGCTTTTTTAGTGGGGACAATTGTACCCGTTAATTCAATACAATGAGGGCATCTGTTAGATTTATGTGAATAGAGTTTATTATTAGTATGAGTTCTAATACTTTCTAATATACTTTGTGTATCAATTCTTCCCCATTTTCAAGAGCACTGCTATCAGTGAATATTTAAAGAGGCTCTGTCACCAGATTATAAGTGCCTTATCGCCTACATAATCTGATCGGCGCTGTAATGTAGCTAACAGACGTTTTTATTTTTAAAAACGATCATTTTTGACAAAGTTATGAACAATTTCAGATTTATGCTAATTAGTTTCTTAATAGACAACTGGGCGTATTTTTACTTTTTACCAACTGTTCGTGGTACAGAGGAGTTTGACGCTGACCAATTGGTGACCAATCAGCATCATACACTTCTCATTGTTCCAGCCCAGCTTCTTTCACTGCACAATCAGGCGGGATTCACACGACCATGTTACGTCCGTAATGGACAGACGTATTTCGGCCGCAAGTCCCGGACCGAACATAGTGCAGGGAGCCGGGCTCCTAGCATCATAGTTATGTACGACGCTAGGAGTCCCTGCCTCTCCGTGGAACTACTATCCCGTACTGAAAACATGTTTTCAGTACGGGACAGTTGTCCTGCAGCGAGGCAGGGACTCCTAGCATCGTACATAACTATGATGCTAGGAGCCCGGCTCCCTGCAGTGTGTTCTGTCCGGGATTAGCGGCCGAAATACGTTCCGTCCATTACGGACGTAACATGGTCGTGTGAATCCAGCCTCACACTGTAACAATAGGCTGGAACAATCCTGAGTAGGTGACAGCTACTAAAAGGTTAATTACAGCTGATCATTATGAAGTGACTCTACTTAGCACCTAGGAGACATAGGTTATGTTTCCCTGGTTTTCATATATAATACACTAATGCTCTTTTATTTTACAACTTCTTTTCTAGATACAATTTTTAATGATATCCTCCAAGGACATGACGCTGCAGGGTTTATAGACCGCTAATATGCCATTAGTGCTGCTACCTATACTATTCCATTGGACTGGCTACAAAACAAGTCTTTTGTAATGTTTTCTTCATAATTAACTATTTCTATTACTGACTGTTTTTTTTAAGATTGTTTTATTCCTTTAAACCCCACTCTTTTAAAGGGACAGTTCATCTTTTTATTTATTTTTTATTTTTAATTATAAATCGTTGTATAACCCTTCAAAGTTTTTCATTGGCCTCATTTACCATCAGTTATATTATATATAAGGTTATAAGGTAATAAGCATAATAAGTGCAAGTATAATTAAAAACCGGTTCTCAAGTAATAGCCAGTGGTTCTTCTGAAAATGGGGTGTGCTGGGACAATGATGGAGTGATTTGAATAGATAGGGCACCGTTTTGATGGAGTATCAATCTATCTAGCTATCTATCTAATCTATCTATCTAATCTATCTATCTAATCTATCTATCTAATCTATCTATCTAATCTATCTATCTAATCTATCTATCAAATCTATCTATCAAATCTATCTAATCTATCTAACCTATCTATCTAATCTATCTATCTAATCTATCTATCTAATCTATCTATCTAATCTATCTATCTATCTAATCTATCTATCTAATCTATCTATCTAATCTATCTATCTATCTATCTATCTATCTATCTATCTATCTATCTATCTATCTATCTATCTATCTATCTATCTATCTATCTATCTATCTATCTATCTATCTATCTATCTATCTATCTATCTATCTAATCTAATCTAATCTAATCTATCCAGCATTATGGTGGAAACCACATAACCATGGTGGTGCTAGATCATTGAACTCGAAACTACCAGGCATTGGCTATACAAATTTTGGTTGCCCATTACCTCTACACTGGACAAATAGTAGTTTAGGATTGTTGGGGGCAGACAAGTTGAGTGTATGTAAGGAGAACATTGTTGTCATCATACACTCATTAGCAGCTCTCTTCTTTTGTATCATGAGACTACACCAAGATTGAACACTTCTCACACTGCTGTTCTGCCCGGGGAAGGCTCATTCTTCACCGTCTCTTAACTGCATGGGACATTCTTGTCCATTCCACCCTGAGAATGTTTATATTACATACGGCGCCCCTCACAGAGAGAACGAATGTAAACATCTTACTCAATGCTTGACTTACGTCATTCTTTGTTTGTGTTTTGTCTTCCCATATGGACAAACTTCCCATGTAATCAAGATAAAGATCATTCTCCATACACCCTACTGTACCTTGGGAAAACTATCCTCCGCTACGCAACCTGTGTTACCTAAGTGCGTGAGTTATGGCTGATTTGTTGCTATGATTAGTACAGATACAAGAATTGTCCCTCATACTTAAAGAATTCCCAGCAAGTAGAAGTCATTCAGTCGTCCCCTTCTCTCAAGTTCTTATAAATTCGAATCCGCTGTTTTGTGGTTTCTGGTAAAGCTGGGTGACAATCAATATGGCTGCCATAACATCTCTTATAAGGGTTGTCATCTAGCTTTTCCCAACTCCTACATGGTAATATATTAACTGAAGATGTATCACTGCATTACTTGGTAGATGAACCATTCAGGACGCTATGTATGTGGCCTCTGGAGATTAGGGCCCTAGCCTAGGGTGGCATCATCCCTTATTTTAATGGTTGGTAGGAGCCTGTGCAGAGATACCCTCTCTGTAGGCCCTACAAAGTTATCAGACAAGGCTGTGAGGAACTAACTCAAGGGTTATAGACAGGAGATGGGGCAAGCATGTATCAATCTTCCTGGCTCAGGTAGTCAGGGATATGGTGATATCGGTGGGGTCCAAGAAGAGCGACCCATTTTAATATTTTCTATAGGATTTCTGACCCTAGGAAAACATGGTGAGATCCTCTGTTGGAAACTTTATTATGTATTAAGGCTTGAATAGGGCTGAGATGCAATACCAGACATTGCCCATATACAAGAGTGGCGCTGTTTCCGGACAGAAAACAGACCTTTTTTTTTTCTAGGCAACCCCTTTAAATCCTACTAAAGCACCAAAGGTAAACAAATGTGCTAATACTATTGTCTCAATGGCAACTGGTCTGAATTTTCAAATGAATCTGGATTTCCTTGGAGCTCTGCCCAGGAGCTGTGTGTTATGGAGGAGATTAGTAGTAAGACAACTGGTTGTCATAAACCTAATTATCAGTTGACTTTAGGAAGAAAACAAGACAGAAGTGCTGGACGTGGCTGAAAACTTCATCATCCTTCAAATCGTGTCTTTGGTTCAACAAACTGGACAATTCTCAATTGTCTTCACAGTAGTGAGTCCTATTTTGGAGACCATATTTAGGAAGAGAGGAGGACAAAGGGAGCACAGAGGGGACTGTGTTTGGGCATTTGTGGTTCAGAGGAGCGCAAATTAGACTGGATTAAAGTTAATCTGTCTGTTGAATACCAACAAAGGAAGCATAACAAAGACTGATCTAATATGGAAGAGGAGAGCACTGGAATTATCTCCTTCTCCGTCCAGGCAGAAGATCATTTGGAGAAGCAGGAAATTCGTTCACATAATCCCTTCTAAAGTGCCAGATACAATATTCCTTTCTATGTTAGGGAAAGGGAAAATCCTTAATATGAAGAAGATAAACCTTAAAATAAAAAATATACGCAAAAAAACGACAATATTTGGAAGAGGTTACTTGCTCTTTGGTTGATTCTTTCATTAAAAATGCTTTAAGTAAAACCGATATGATATCAGTGCGGAAATTTCACAAAAAAAGATAGATTTTTTGGCTTTATTTGGCCATTATTTCATGTATGGATTTGTATAAGTAAGGACATACAGGACCTTCAGGCGCGGAAGATATGCAGGGGTCGGTGCTGGAAGCGGAAGGTGTATAGTGGCTGTGTAGCAGTACTGCAGCTCCTATTCAATGAAAAGGAGCAGAGCTGCAGTAACCCAGCACGGCCTCCATGCAGTGGTTGGAGCCTTCTGCTTACGGTACTGACCCTGCATATCTTCCGCGTCCGGAGGCAGCCGGAACAGCTGATCGGTGTCGAACCCCCACTGATCATGGGGGTCATCAGTATAAAAAACAGCCCCCAAAGTGGACAAACCCTTTAAGAGTTGCCAAAACAATATTCCATCACCACCTCTATTTGACTTGTCTAGAGCTGCCCACTCCTTTCCCTATCCTCTTATATCCATTCCCTATCCCTCTTATAGGTTACAATCCTACCTAATACATTGTGCGCACACTGTTCGCTTGTTTGGACTACAGTTTTTTTCTGTATCTGTTAGGGTATGATCACTCATACACGTCCGATACGCCTGAAATTACGGAGCTGTTTTCAGTCCTGAATTTCAGACGTAATGGCATGTGCAGGCGTTTTTTGCAGCGTCCATTACGGACGTAATTGGAGCTGTTTTTCTATGGAGTCAATGGAAAACTGCTCCAATTACGTCCCAAGAAGTGACATGCACTACTTTGACAGCGGCGCGTAAAAAAAAAATGACTGTCTGTACAGTACATCGTAAAACCCATTCAAATGAATTGCCAGATGTTTGCCGATCCTTTCAAGCCGTATTTTCGGGCGTCATTCCAGGCGTAAAACGCCTGAATTACGTCCGTAAATAGTGCGTGTGAACATACCCTTACAATGTGTTACTCCAACATTTTGCATGTAAAGCACTACAGAACTTGATGCGCTATATGAATAAATAACACTAATTTGGGCCAAGGTTGCCCTTGTTATTGCCTATTTCTTTTTTGATGCTTTTTTTTTCCTCATCTCTAAAAAAATTTAATCTTTTCCCCTAATTTGCTTACAAATTTCTGATCGTTTAAGTATAAAAAAATGTTTGTTTTGGATTGATTTTTTTATATTTTCCCTTCCTCCGGGATGTTCATAGTACTATATAATATCAATTTAATGCTGCTTCTTATGATAACCGATTACCACGGTGACACTTTAGGAAATGCTTGATGTTTGCTTAATATCTTCTCTAATTTCATATTTCGTTGAGAGCAGATGAGCCAAAAAGAAAGTGCTAACATTCACTGCCGGTCTTATTCCTTATATATGTATACAAATAAAAAACGCCACGCATTGGCCAATGCAATATTCCTATTAATGGCAAAATTTGTCTACTGGAACAGCCTGAGTATTGAATTGCTGCGTCTTTCTCTTTCCTCTGGGGATTTTCCCGGCTGAATCTTTTGGAGATGAAATTATCTCATCAGCTTCTCTGCTACATTTTACTGATTGTATATTTAAGATGTGTGTCTTCTAGTCTCCATGCGCTTCTAAGGGCATAGAAAACTGCTCATATTGTGTGCAAAATAAGGTAGAAACCACAGTAATTGACTCTTGTCGGCTGTTTGCATAGTATCTGGGCCTAAACACCTATGCATGTATTACAAGACTTGCATTACACAACTTGTCATTGATTAGGTAACAATGTAGCGAGGAACTGCTAATTGGATCATTAAATATGAAATATTTAACAGCGCAATTGAGTCCATCAATAATACAGCGTTTTACTGTTTTCCTTCCAGATAATCATATTTCCAAAAATATATTCTTTCGCTCTTGAGTAATATAGATATTTATCTATATCCGAGATTAGCAAATTGGGTCCACCTGATATGGCCGATTTATCCGGTTCACTAACCATTATGTACATTGGGAAAATCGATTTGTTAAGCTTGGGCTTCGATTTGTAAAAAGTAGATCTCAACTGGTCATGTCAAAGGGGTTCTTCATAATCACGGCCATGGCTGAGTTCTCCCAGTAGACAAGCGACTCTACCTGGGATAAGTTTTATGTAGGTATGTCCAAACCTGTAGGGATGGCTCAAGGTTGAGGTCTCTGGACAAAAATTTGGTGGAATCCCCCTCCCGAGTAACATAGAACCAGAAGACTCTCCAATTGGCCAAGACTCTGACCCAATAATGGGCTCCAAAGGTGCAGCATTAGTCAACCCCATTTGGAGTGGATTTGGAGACCTTGCCACTAGGGACTATATCTTTTGGCTTGGTTCACAAATAACCTATTAGACCTTATTGATGATATGTCCTGTATGTGCAATGATAATAACCAAGATTACGATTAGAGATGAGGGGATTTCCCGAAATTAGTTTCCTCTGTCTAAATTGATTTGGTCCGAATAAAATTGTCCGACTGCGCCCGATTGTTTTCTGTTGCTCTGAAAACTCGTTTTTGACTCTCTGATGTCTTCTGGGACTGTATAGAACCCCTTTCAAGTTCTTTAACGACAAGTCAGTATTCGTAATGTCATCCACCTATACCCCTCATGATTGGCTATGCTAGAGGGAGAGATAACCACAGTGCATTTTGGGAAGGCTCCCTGCAAGGCATTATGGAGGTCATGTGATTCTTTTTCCACTCACGATTTGTGTGCCGGTAACCCTAAGAGTACGAATCTGAGCTTTTTGGGAAATTTGGACTGAATTCGATTTGTGTACAATCAATTTGCTCACCTCTTATTATGATGCAGTTAAAAGTAGATGTGCACATATTCTGTATAGATGGAGAGTGGGCTCTCGGAATCGCTTCCTATGGTGGGCCCCAGGAACCCCGGAGCGACACTGTTAGCGAAAGCTGTATGATCACCACTAATGCCATATATTAAACCTTTTATATTTTTGAAGGTGCACTGGGAGTGTGGGAAGGCCTGGAGGGAACTAGTTGATGGAAGCTGCTAAGTAGTGGGGGCCCATGAGCAATTGCCCCTTTTGACCTCTCTATAATCCAGCCCTGTATACATGAATTGGGAACAGAGTGATGATGCAGAATTGTCCTCTATTCCCTATGCCAATGAGGAACTCCTTCAACTTTGTGATATGGTAATAATCTGTAAACTTGACACAAATTGCTTTAAGAAAATTAAAAATCTGTCTTGTTAAGAATTTTCATTTGCATTGGAACTCTCGTAATATGTATGAGAATGTAGTTTCATCCTATTGATAAGATGTTAGAATAACTTGCAATATCTTCTTAACTGCTGGCTGTAGGAAGCCCATCTGGTCCAAAGTGCGGCGAGGGGACCATTCAGACATTTTTTACGATGTCAATGAGATTTCCGAAAGTCCTGGACTTCGCTGTCAAGCTGTTGGATAAAAAGTTGTGCAATAATTGAAATTCTGCTGGGGGACAGATTAAATCAGTAACTTGCCGGTGCTTTCTCAGCTCCGTTTTGTCTACGAGTCTCCTGGTGATATGTTCTTATGAAATGTGATTAGGATGAAATGACTTGATTTGTTAAACAGGCAGAAATGACAATGAACATCTGTTTTGATGGCCTGAATGACGCGGGATGTTCGCAGTAATAAGTCTTCTTTTCCCTGTTACTTTGTTTTTAGAGCGGCTCAGAAGCTTAACCTGTCTTCAAAGCGCCAGAAGTATCACCCGCCGCTTCCTCACTCCCGGGAGTACTCCACTTACTCAACCAACTTCAGTGGCATTCTCCAATTATGTCCACCTCCAGGTCCCCCATGTTTAATGAGAGCCGTGTCCAAAATTAAGGACAATCCAGGCATGGGAAAGGTAGGAAAATCAACAAGTCTTTTTCTAAACCGTCTATTTAATGGTCATTATTACAACGCCAGAGATCATGAAAGAGGATCTGTCACCTCTACTGACATGTCTATTTTAGTGACTAAATGACTATTCTGGAGCATCTTTTCTTAGAACTCTATGTTTCGTTCCTCTGTTATTCCTCCTAGAAATTTATGAGTAAATTTACAACTCTTTGTTACCAGTTGGGGGCGTGTCCCCGCACAGACTGACAATGTCCAATCAATGCTGACAGAGACTGTAGGGACACACCCCTTTCACAAGGGGAATGGTATCACCCAGTTGTCAATTTATTCATGCATTTCTAGTAGGATTAACAGAGGAATGGAACAACACATAGTTTTAAGAAAATATGTCCCAGACTTGTTATTTCATGGAGAATACATTTACTAAAATAGACAAGTCAGAAGGGGTGGCAAGGTCTTCTTTAATAGGGGGTATCATCATTACAACCCATTTTTGGAAATAAACCGGTCCAGTGATTTCTACTGATTCATCTGAATGGTCATCCATGGAATACATACAGGCCAGATCGGACAGAGTGGGAGCCACTGACACTTAGAGGCTCTCCCCTCTAGCTGATAATCGGTAGTCCCAAGCTGCGGACCCCCTTTATGACATCCATATGACCTAGTTTCTTTAGGTCAAATGGTTTTCCTTTTTCAGCATGTAATTCTTATTTTTTGGTAATTGAAAAGTTTTGCACCCTTTTTTTAATACCTTATTATTTTCTTGTGATCTTCAAAATCTCTGCTTTTTGTCAGTGAACGTGAACTTTCATTGTTTATTTCCAGTTGATTAAAATCTGTCATTATGTGATGGACACAGGTGCAGGGCTCGTTACCAGACAAATCTCTGACATATTGTAACAAGCCCTGCACCTGTGTGATTATCACATGTCATCACTAGTTCTAATTACATCTACTTGATCATATAGATGCCAGTATCTAAGAGGGAATATGTCCCGGAGCCAAATTTACTTTAAAACGGTGGTCTGTGATAAAAATAAAAAAAAAGTCTATATTTTCCAGAGACATGGACTGTGTACGGTGTAGCAATTCAACCCCATTTAATTAAATTGGGTTGATCTGCAATACCAGGAACAACCTGTGACTATAGTGGCGCTGTTTCTTGAAAAAAAAGCATACCTTTTTTTCTTTTAGTCTTTTACAACCCTTGTAACCGTGTCTATATTTTGATCACGTATATAATTTAGAAAGGAGTCAAATAAAACTATCTGACTTGGGTTGAGGGTTATAATTAATCTAGCAATGAATAATGTATATTTGATCAAGAAAGGTTAAACTTGATTTGATTGGCATGAGTAGCGGACTAAAGGTCATATTACACGGTCCGATATGGGCCGTGAAACCGAGCACTGATCATTGAGGCAGGCTGCTCAATGGGCTGTTTGTGATGCATTGGCATTCCGAGTTCGAGAGATCGAGAGGAAGAGCAAAGCTTGTTGATCGGCGCTCGTTTGCTCCTTTCACAAGGATCAATGATCTTTAATGTAGGGGGACCAGAGATCAATACTACGATTGCGCATCCCCATACATTTCCATCATGTCAGCAGAGCGTCTCCCTGTTTACACAGACAGATGTGCTGCCGACAACGGTAATATATCTTTCTGCATAAACTATATGATCAGCCGATGAACGTTCATCGGCTGATCGTGGCCCTGCTTATGAACACTCGTTTGCCTGAAAATTGGCCACTGTAAAAGGGCCTTAAGATTGATCTTGGCCCCAGGCCTTTGAAGGTCATGGGCCCTACCAACCACTAGTGCCATGATACACATTGGTTGGGTTATCAAATTGCATTTGAGGAGCGCTTATCCGTTTTATTTTTGCAAGTGCTCTAACCGGCTAAGGGGCCGTGGGCCCCCAGTGCACCGCCCTGATAAATGAATGGTCAGTCCACCCCTGGCCTATACCCTGAAGCACATATAATATAGACAACATTAGCTAATAATCCAGCCGGCTGTTTGCCATTGTAATTATTGATAACACCCATACATTTTTTGAAATCCAGATCCATTCCCTCCCAGTGCTGTTACTTGCTCCTGCCGTCTTCACGATTTTTGCAGAATCCTACCGCCATTGATAAACATAATGGAGGAAATTATCCACTCTGTGTATTAATGTGTTGGAAACATCAAACACTTCTCTCCACTTAGATAAACTCACCCTTTAAAAGCAATGAGCCAATGCTGCGAGCCTCTTTTAACTAAATTTTTTTTCCCGCCGTCTCTGAGGAAGTTATTAAATTTAATGTTGGAATAGTACAAATGATGTCTGAAAGCCATTTTATGGTGACACTAGAAAGAAGTTGGATTAGACTCAATCTGTGACATTAATGTGCTACTTAAGGTAATTTATCATCCGGTGGCATTAAAAAGACATCTTTTTACTGAAAACGCTGTCAAGAATCTTAATTTCCTTACTATTTTCCAAGCTGGGGAGGTATTTGTATGTCAAATTTATGCGTGTATATTTTTTCACCTAAGAGGATCTCTATTCAGTTTTATCTAAGAAATCTTGATCCTCAAAGTGTTGCAAAGAGCTTGTAATTTTCTAGCGATATTTTTTTTTTTAGAAGAAACGTCTGCGTTTACTGAGGGACGTTTAAACAAATAAATGCACCATTCTCCTCTTCCCTCACTCTTCCCTCACTCTTCCCTCACTCTTCCCTCACTCTTCCCTCACTCTTCCCTCACTCTTCCCTCACTCTTCCCTCACTCTTCCCTCACTCTTCCCTCACTCTTCCCTCACTCTTCCCTCACTCTTCCCTCACTCTTCCCTCACTCTTCCCTCACTCTTCCCTCACTCTTCCCTCACTCTTCCCTCACTCTTCCCTCACTCTTCCCTCACTCTTCCCTCACTCTTCCCTCACTCTTCCCTCACTCTTCCCTCACTCTTCCCTCACTCTTCCCTCACTCTTCCCTCACTCTTCCCTCACTCTTCCCTCACTCTTCCCTCACTCTTCCCTCACTCTTCCCTCACTCTTCCCTCACTCTTCCCTCACTCTTCCCTCACTCTTCCCTCACTCTTCCCTCACTCTTCCCTCACTCCTCCCTCACTCCTCCCTCACTCTCGAACCCGGCATGCCAATGCATTACATAAACAGCTCATTGAGCAGCATGTAATACTTAATGTTCCCTGTGGTGGCACTGCAGAAAAATGTAACCCTTCCTAATAGATTCCTCCACAGATTACAGTTGATCGCCGGGTAAAGAAGTTGTCCCATCAGCATAACCCCTGTCCATATTTTCTATTAGGGTAAATTAACGTCATGAAGGGGGGGGGGCGGAGGGGAGATTTTTCATTGGAGCTATTGCAAAACATGGAGGACTTGGTGCAACCATCTATTACAGGACTTCAATGAGATAATACAGCTGGACCCCAGTTATCAGCAGGGAACCTGCGCTAGACAAGCAGGTTGCCTCGATGGGACATCCCCTTTAAGTGAAGCTCCTTGCTGTAATTTATTATCTGATTATTAGTGTCATTTTACTGCCGTCGGAAGATGAACTTCTTTTTGTATTCCGAAGCAATTTACATTAGTCCTTCACTAATTGGATGTCATTTGTTCTCCTGCAATTCAGCATTATCAGCATTGTGCAAAATAAATATATAACTATAACAGGAAATCAGCATTGTAACAGTGCGCCGCTGATCACTGGTGCATTAAGCTCGGTTCTAATACAGGACGTGCGTTGTATAATGTATTTCTCTATTGTGACAACAGATTGGCATTGGCATCTTTGGGGAGAGTAGATTCTGTTCACTAACTGCATCCCGTTGGCCAATTGTTATTCAGTGGAGTAAATACAAAGCTGCCGCTCTGGCATTTACTAGACTCATATACCCATAGATATTGAAATCTTATTAAGTTACACATTCCCTTATCCTGACGGTGCCCAGTCCTCATAATGAGAGCGCACAATAAGATCATGTCTTAGCTTAGCGAATAAAAGTGCCAGCTGCGGGTCATGCCGGCAAATAAACAGCTTGTATGAAATATCTTCCATAAACCAATTTTGTAAGGGTTATGCATATCTGTCAGTTCAGATTATAAGGAATGGAACATATTGGCACCGAGCATAGACATCCCTAATTAGATTGATGCTGCAGCAAAGTAATGAAGAAGCCTCATTGGGGATTGGGATGTGTGAGCAGAAGACAACATCTTAAAGTAAAGCTGGGAATCTTAAAGGACATGAGCAAGTAGTAGAACAATTCAAAGTAGAAAAGTGAAATAATGAGTTTAATTGTATTCTAGAATTGGCCGAAACGACGTCTGATTCTTTATTTTTTGTTTATAATATGATTAAATCATGGAGAAGTTTCCTACAGATGTAGCAGAGCTAAGTGTGACAGGTGTTTAAGAGCTGAGATTGTCGCTTGGCAAAACTCATTGTGGTGTCTCAAAGTGTTTTCTCGGACTGCAGACTTTTTTTCCACTGTCTGGTCACTAGATTTGTAGGATTAACTGCACAAAGTTACCATATCTCTGGTTCCTAGCCTTATATTAGCATCCGGACTGTATAGTATATGATGTGACAGTATTCTGAGATATTTGTCATTATGACTATTCTGCTATTTTGGGACTAATGTATGAATAATTGCTGGAGGGCATCCCATATGCATGTATATACTGGCCATTTCCTTATTTAAAGGGAAAATCTAAAAATCTTTTTTGGATGGATTTGCCTTTTAAGTCTCTATTTTGGACATCGATGTTAGCAGGTGTTCTTAGATCTCCAGGTCCTTAACCAGCAGGATACTAGACCAGTTACTTTAAACTCTAAAACATGGGTTTAGCTATAGTAGGTGCAGAAGTATCAGTCGCTCTGGGCCCTGGTGCCTGAGGGTGCCCAAAGGCCCCCTTATCGCATAGGAAGACACCAGTATTATTAATGGAGGTTGGGGGGCCCTGTTCCAAATTTTGCACTAGGTCCCAGGAGCTTCAAGTTATGCCTCTGACTTTAACCCCAATGCAGGGAGCAATTGAGGATGACCGTGTCAGCCTCTCTTTATGGGTCCCATATGGTTGTCACTTTCCCCCTTAAAGGAATGAATGGCCAAACAGAAGACCATCCATTATAGGAGGTGTCTAAAATTTGTGATTTGCTTTATTAAATTGACTACTACTTGCGCGGAAATGCTTTTGCTCTAAGTGATAAACCACAGAGAAATATTCATGACATTGCAACCAATCATGACTGGTATCTACTGGAGGGCAGGATTTGTTGCTGCACATATTCATATAAAAACACTTCATAATTGATAGACACAGGACTGACAGTCCCCCTGGCTGTGAAACAGTTAAGGACGTCTGACAGAGACAGTTTTTTTCCCTTCTCCTTTGAAAGCTCTCGTTAGAATAATGCCGATGACCTTGTTGCATTGACTTTGCTTTTTCAGAGTTGCATTATATGGTGGGATCTCAGCATTTACTACATTCATAGGAACATCTAAAAAGCTGACATTACAGATGTGTATTCAGAATGTCTACACTCTGTATGCTTGGGGAGCCGGGCTGATGGAAATGATGAGTAAAGGTCAAGATCAATATAGAATTTTCTTCTTCCTTGCCCAGCCACCGTAATCTAATAATAAGCGTGAGAGCAATGAAAGGGGAGTTGATGGTCCCATTTATCTCGACTCGGTTAGCATTATTTATCTTAGAAACTGCAATTACACTGAATGTACGGAATAAATAGATTGTCTACAACATTTCAAATCCATCAACTAATCCCAGCAAAGAACCTTGGTAAACCTACATTGGTGGTCTATACATTTCCGTGGGGTTTACCATAATTTAAAGATGTGCGATTCATTCCATTAGAACTTATATTGCTTTTAAAGGGATACATCAGGATAACAATGAACTTATGTTGCTATGGTGTGAACATGTAGAGTGTATCACTCACTGTATGACTTGGGTCTATTTCAAGAACATCTTTTGTTTTTTACTTTCCATGTGACCCCATTAGTATTCTGACATTTGGTGAAACCAAAGGCCAGAATTCTTGAGGTCTATAGGCAAAAGATTTGGTGGGGGGTCCCCATCCCACTTCTGGTACCCAGACCTCATCTGACCTCTATTGCAACCACATATAGGAGAGGTGGTTGTGGAATGATGGGGCAGGAAGCCAAAGGCTCCCTTGCACCTGCTGGAGTAACGGCTATACAGATGAAGTTGTGAAGGTGGAGAAAACCGGCTTGGGCAGGGAGGTTGGTTGATGGATCCTGCCGGGGCATGTGCCCCTGGTGCCTTCCCTATAATTCGGCCTTGGTGAAACCATCTATTGAGATGGAACTTTGTCAGAGTTTTTGGTAATGCTCCCATTCGATAATAGGTTGAGTAAGATGGGAGCAATGCTTTCTGTAGCTGAAGACCAGCATTGAAATGTTAGGAATGGTTTCACCGCAAGGTCAGGAGATTGTCACAAGTGTGGTTATCCCCTGGGACATGCCTTGATTATTTATGATGTGCTCTCTGTTGAATTCTAGTAGAGCATTCTGTTTCTCCTGACCTAATGGTTGACTATTTAGAGCGTATAAGTAGGTTATTGTTTTGCATGGGCCATAGTTTTAATTTCATGGGTTCAACCAGGACATTTTCTTATTGGAATGAATGAGGCATGAGTTTCTAGTTGGCTAAAGGACTTCGATTTGCTGATTGGGGTGATGATTGAGGTGATGAGGATCAAATCTACAAAAAAAACACAAAAACAGGCCATACTTACTAAACACCAGTTCCGAACAGGAGGCAGACAAACCACAAATGCTACATAGGAGGGCGAGTGCTTAGGTACAATATACTAGTGATATCCACTCCCACTAATCTTGAGAGGAGTGGCTGCTTCGTGTTATCACTGTACACAACCAAAGCTGCAGAAAAATGTGTCGGTGTCATGGCATAGCATATCTTTCCGGATCATAGCCTATTAGTCACGCCCATGCTATTAGATCAGGCGGGCTGCCCTGCACGCCACACCAGACAATGGCACACTATTGTCACCCAGCATTACGAGACCTGGCTGCCTCCTGAAAAAAAGTATACATGATAAACACAAGGTATTAGTTGATATTTTGGCCAAAATACGCAAGCTTGCAACCCACGTCAAGGGTCCCTCCCCTTCTTTCGAGTCCCATCACTACTTTTCATTCCCTATATTGAAGCAATTCACCGAAAATGGGACATAATAATATACAAAAAAAACTCTAAAACAGGCCATACTTACTAAATGGGCAGGTAAACACCCATACCTGCCCATTTAGCAGGTATGGCCTGTTTTTTTGTTTTTTCCTATATTAGCATGTACAATTTTTCGGTGAGGATCAAATCTAGGACCATGAAACCAAATATATTGCGAATTATTTTACCTTTCTCTAGCACTGTATTTATATAAAGATTTTTAATGCAAAAAGTAGCATCTCATTCATATCTGGTGACTATCTCCTATTCTTTCAGAATCCTATATTCACAAGTGTCATTCAAACAGTCACGAATAAAGCTGTGCGGTCCTCAATGACAATCCGAGCCAAGTGAAAATAAATTTTAATTAGTCTTGTTCACCACACGGTCTGATAGATTTTTAACCGTACACCTCTGAAATATTTCAAGGTTAAAAAAAAACACAAAAAAAAAAAATCCGTCTTGGTAGAGAAAGAGGAGAGCCAGACGAAATTCACGAAGCTTTTATAGACGTTCAGCCTTGAATCTGTCACCAACAATGCACATACACTTTTGAAGCAGCAATTTCATTTATTTTAAGGCACACTTAGTTTCTCGGACTGCCTTTTCCAATTCATATCACTACCACAGCGGAAAGAGAGCACTGTACTCTATTAGGGAGTATATTCGGCATAAGGAAGAAGTAATGTGACTTTTTATGAAAGCTTTTATAATGTTCTTCAGATGGACGGAGAAAAAACATGTGTCCTACAAAAAGAAAACCTTATTAGATGCGCCGTCCAAATTGTTATTCTTCTGGACAAATAAGCAGTGATCATTTTCAGAATTTTTTTTTTTACTTTTATTTTTTTCAAAAATGACTAAGCAGCATTACGAAAGATTTTTTTTTTTCTTCTTGTCTAAGAAGAAAATGTCTTTAAAAATGGATTTTCTTTTGAAGGATATTTTTTTTAAATTATACATTAAAATGAAAATTAACTTGAATACATGCCAATGGTGTGTCCATGAGCTTAGAGCACAGCAGTTCCCATATCAGACCGATCGCGGTGCTGCGTAAGTTTCCTGAATCTGTTTGGAACCCGATTCTGACATATGGATGCTGATCGTGTACAAATTTATTCTTCGCTCTAGTGAAGAATAGCTCCATATATATGGCACCCGATGGTATATGGTATGGGACAGTCGTTGTCCATGTGGCTCTATAGTACATGTGCTGCCGTAAAGCCTCCTGCACACAGCTCTGCCTTGTGCATAAGGCTTAAAGAAAATACACCTTGCAGGTACCAAGCCCCCCAACTCTTCTCTGATATTGTTATATTTAATGTATCTATATGCTGATAAAACCCTTAAGGTTTGCCATATTCCTTATTGCGATCCTGTAGGCAATCTGTGTGGCACTGTAAGGCTGGGTTCACACTGAGTTTTTTGCAGGCAGAAAATCTGCCTCAAAATTCCGTTTGTAATTTTGAGGCAGATTTTAAAGCTCGGCCTGCATGCGAATTTTCATGGCGTTTTTCACCCGCGGCCATTGAGCGTCACGGGCAAAAAAACGCAGCGAAATACGCTTTCTCTGCCTCCCATTGATGTCAATGGGAGGTCCGAGACTAAATCACCCGAAGATAGGGCATGTCACTTCTTTTTCCCGCAAGCCGTTTTTTCCGCTCGCGGGAAAAAACGCATCCCATTAAAATCAATGGGAGACATTTTCGGACGTTTTTTGGCGCGTTTTCCGACGCGGTTTCCGCGTCAAAAAACGTGTGAAAAACGGACCGTGAACTGACTCTAAGGTGCCAATACTTAATATGCATGGAATGGTACATGGATTCCATAAAAAATTAGAAAAAACCCTCTATATGCCTCTGTATAAAAGTGGAGGCCTACGTAAGTACAGTATGGGGCCTACGTAAGTACAGTATGGGGCCTTAGAATTGATCTATAATGCAGCAGTGAGCATGGGCCCTCATTCTATCTAGCTAGCTTTACTGTGCTATAAATTAATGGGATTACTGACCCGAAATCAAGAAAAATTCTTGTCCCCATATTTACGACTGTATCTCACATGTCAAATTCTGAGCACTGACAAACACATACGAGTCATTTTATAAGGTTTACTTTTATGAACTTAGGACTTTAGGTTTAGAGGCCCGTGAAGAAACCCTGTTTAAAAAATATAGCATGGATTTTTGCTTTAGACACACCAACATGGAAAGGGAATCCTTCTGGGACTATGATTTCGACATGCGTTCCCAGATGTTTAGTGTCAGATCAGAGTGACAGATTCTGTTATTCTGCCTGAAACGAGGTCTGTAATAACATAGTCATGTCAGTGCTTATATAAAGGAACAAGCTCCTCTATTATGGTTCGTTAATATGACCAATGACCCTGATCTAATGTCCGCACCCTTGATTGTGAGCTCCCTTTTTTTAATTTATATATATATTGGGCGTGGCACTGATCTAAAGGGATATAAAAGTAGAGCCGCATTATATGCAAAAAATACAATAAACCCTAAGTCATGCCAGATTGTCCCTCCGTTTGGCAGCTTACTCAGTGCTACTCAACAACAGTCTGCTGCACTAAAGCTACCATAGCTGCAATGATTTTTCACACGATCCAACCTATGATGAGTCTTTGTAACAATAATCGCTTGTCAGCACAGAGCTGACAAATATTCCATGAATGATCAAGAGTGGAATTTTTTTTATTTGCATTGCTATATGGCTTGCTTTGTTTATTTCCCGGCAATATAAAAATCACCACTAGTCCCCGAGTCGTCCTCTTCTGTCAAGTTATAAAAAAATTCAGAAGCTTAACTCACTCCTGGGCCCCAATGCAAAATCTGTAATAGGGGCCCCACCTATCAACTGCCACTAATAATACTGATGTCTTCCTATGTGGCTGAGGGATTTTTGGCTCTACCAGACACCAGGTCCTGGGTGCAACTGCTACCTCCGCACCCCCTGAACTACGACATTGTAAAAAAATTCTACTTTATGATTTGAGATCCTACGTGGTAGTGGGTTTATATTGCTATGGATGATGACATTATAAAAATCCTCTTGGATTCGGGAATCTTTCAGCACAGAACGTTGTGTTTAATGCAAACAAAGCAGGAACAATATAGAATATCCCACACCTCCCGGGAAATGAATTCACCTCCTTCCCCTCCAGGGAATGCTTGTAATTACAGGGGGTCCACACTTAGCCCGAAACGTCAGAGCAGTGGGTCAGACATAGTGCAATACATGACTGTTCCACTGTAATCGAGGGGCATGTTCCTACAAGTAGCAGCGTCGCTTCCTTGGAAATTCCTAGAAGTGTCCTTGTTATTGTTTTAAAGGGTCCTCCAAAAGGAGGCTGCTATTTTTAGGACTTTTTCTATGTTCAAATGCAGACAACCCATAATTTTTTTCAATAACGAAGGACAGAAATGAGTCCTGATATGTGTCAGTCTTAGAGGTTTAAGTTTTTAGAAGTTTAACAAATAAATACAGCCTTTTTTTCCCCCTATGCTCTGAAGTTGCTGGATGGTGGAGGAGGGCAGTGTTTGTTTTATTGTTGAGGGATTAACAATCACGTACTAATGCTCAGTATGTGACCAGACAGAGCACATCACCTGTCACTACAGAAGGGGGCGCCACATGCCTTGATGGTCTGGGCCCCTGGTGTTTGCACTCCCAATCCCATACATGGCTTATGGATTGTGTAGTTATACAAAGACGCCTTACAGCAATATAATATGGCCAATATATGATTGTATTATTTGGCCACTATATGGTATACCATATGGTCAATAAAAGGTACTGCACAGGGTGCCAACCAGCCTATGGCAGGCCCTGCAGTTGCTACATCATTTATAGTAACTTGTAAGCAATGGATTCGTGCCTGGTTAATGCCTGTCCCCACGTTGCTATCCATGCATTCAACAGGTGAGTTTAATTGTTGGGGGGAAAATTTAGCCTGGGGGTGGGTTTGACCACAAGTAGACAGCCATACAGACCACTATGTGGATATCATACATACTAGACCTATTTTTCCCCAATATTTTTTCAATAACACTTAGAAATTGCACTGCCCTGAAGATGCTTCAAGATAATCCTTACGCTCCGGAATCTCCCACTTAATTTACTGTCGCAATTATCTTGAGTTGAATTAATTAACGAAGGAAAACATTGTTTCTAAACATCCGTTAATTCATTCAGCACAGGTAACTGCGGCAGATCATTAAAGGGGTATTCCCAACTTAGACGTTTATGGTATATTCACAGGATACGCCAGAAATATCTGATAAATGCTCTGGGACCTGCTCCTATATCGAGAACAGAGCTCACTCGACCCCTGTTTTGCCTGGTGCAGTAACTGCTGACCGCAGATTCCAGGCGGGTACCATTGCAGAGAGGGTCGCGCATGTTGAGTGACTCCCTCCACTCTGTTCAATGGAAGTTACAGAAACGACTATATACCAGGATAAGAAAAGCCAAGCGCACGCGTGGCCCCCTCTCCACTAGTTCCCGCATGGAATCAGCAGCTTTCAGCCTCAGCACCAGGTGAAACCGGGTTGGTTGGCCCCTGTTCCCGATATAGGTGTTGGTCCCAGATCTGTGACCCACATCTAACAGACAATTATTGCAAAATACATTACAAAGTTGCAGAACTCTTCATTAAATAATGATATATTGATATAGAACTGGAAAAGAACTTTAAAAGTGATGTCTACCTTTTAACACAATGTCATTTAGAGGTCCAACATTCTGCGCTGATTTATTTCTTCATATATCTTTATAGCAGTAGAAGCCTCTTTTTTCTGATACAGAGCTCCAAATCCCCTGCATAGTCAGAGTTCATATATAAAATCCTGTCTGTCTGCAGCCACGACTAGAGGGAGCTAAAGAGCTTACTGCATACAGTGTTGTTATTATGCTTAATGTACAATCAGTATGCAGTAAGCTCCCACTAGTGGTGGCTGCAGGCAGTCAGAATAGTATTATTTTACTCTATGGCTATGCAGGGCGATGGGGAGCTCTGTATCAGGAAAAATGAGCGTTGAAGGTTACAAAGATTTATTATGAAATGAAACCAAGAATTTCTTACTTATTGTGGTCATTCAATATTCACAAAACGTGAACCCATTGGGTCTTGTGTTTTTATCAACATGTTAAATGGTTTCTGAACAAAGTGGAAGCTCAGGCTTGAAGTACACCTTTAGACCTGTGACCTTTCACAATAAGCACTCTTATGTAAAACCAGCTCACGCAACCTTGGAGCTTTATTCTGCATATATTAAAAGGCGGCAGATGGGCTGCTGGGGGGATCTGGGTTTCTCCAAGTATAGAGCAAGTAATTAAATGTATATAGAAGATACTTGAGATGGATTTGGTGCCTGCACAACAAAGTCATAAAATGCAAGAGATATGAGAATACAGTCTCTAGTGTAAACTAGTCAAGAAGAATTAGCATATATAAAAATGTGTATATGTATGTTATTAATTAAAGCCCCCTCCCTGCTGTGATTGATTGATGTACAAATTATGTTGCAATTTCTAAGAAATTTTAAATGTGAATATTTTTTTTTTTAATTATTGCAATACTAAATAAAGTCTAATATAAAAATGAAAAAAAAAAAAATACATATAAAAAAAATCACGTACATTGTATTGAGTCAACATGTTGGCACTGCAGGGGTTACACAAAAGTGCAATTAAACTGGACATAATAAAGTATTCACACCCTGGTAATAATCATTATAGATAATCACGGTCTACTTATTCTTTGTTTGCTTTGTCCTGTATCCCCCTTCACCACTTTTTCTCATTTGCTGTGTTGCCAGAGGTTAAGCCCCCAGGCAAGGAGTATACTGAGCGTCTTGTACTTATTATGCATCCAGCCAAATGAATGAAGCGAGTCAAATACAACAGGATAGAGGGATATTCTGTGCCTTTCCTCTTCACATCAATTTTTTTCCTTCTTTCTAATAGTCAAAATCTCTCCATATAATCTACCTCATCAATAACATGACTACAAATCAGCCATGAAAATAAAGGCTTACATGGAAACACAAAGTTCATTAGACTGTTGGACTATTACAATACACCATTTATCAATCATTTTTCTTGTATCTTGATGCTTTCGTTCATGGTTCCAGTAGAAGATAGATAATCGGTTATCTATCTATCTATCTATCTATCTATCTATCTATCTATCTATCTATCTATCTATCTATCTATCTATCTATCTATCTATCTATCTATCTATCTATCTATCTATCTATCTATCTATCTATCTCATATCTATCTATCTATCTATCTATCTATCTATCTATCTATCTATCTATCTATCTATCTATCTATCTCATATCTGTCATATCTGTCTTTCTCATATCTCTCTCATATACCTCTCTCTCATCTATCTCCCTCATATCGACTGTATCTCTATCTCTCTTGCTCTCATAGCTATCTCTCTGTCATACCAATCTCATATCTCTCTTATATTTCTCTCTCTCTCTCTCTCTCTCTCTCTCTCTCATATCTACCTCTCTCATATTTATCTCTCATATCTCTCTTATATTTCTTTCTCTCTCTCTCTCTCTCTCTCTCATATCTACCTCTCTCATATTTATCTCTCACATCTCTCTCTATCTTTTTCTCATATCTTTCATATATCTCTCTCTATCTAATATCTATCTCTAACCTTTCTCTCTTTAATATATATCTGAGATCCCTAATCTTTCTCTCTCATATCTCCCCCTCTCTCTATCTAATATCTATCTCTAATATTTCTCTCTCATATCTCCCCCTCTCTCTCTCACATCTCTCTCTCACACACCTCTCTCTCTCTCTCTCTCTCTCATATCTCCCCCTCTCTCTATCTAATATCTATCTCTATTCTTTCTCTCTCACATCTCTCTCATATCTCTCTCTCTATCTAATATCTATCTCTAATCTTTATCTCTCATATCTCCCCCATCTCTCTCACACATCTCTCACACATCTCTCTCTCACATATCTCTCTCTCACACACATCTCTCTCTCTCTCACACATCTCTCTCTATCTAATATATCTGAGATCTCTAATCTTTCTCTCTCATATCTCTCTCTCTCTCCCTCATATCTCCCCTTCTCTCTATCTAATATCTATCTGTATTCTTTCTCTCTCACATCTCTCTCTCATACCTCTCTATCTAATATCTATCTCTAATCTTTCTCTCGCGCTCTCTCTCTCTCTCCCTCTCTCTATCTAATATCTATTTAATATCTATCTATGTCTTTCAAACCTATTTTTCCGCACTTCAGATTCAGTTCACATAATACTTTTTAGTGACTACAGCAAGTGAGAAAATAATTGGCTCCTTAGATGTGAGTACTATAGAGAATTATTCCCAAGTAGATGTAAATCAGATGGAGGTGGAATACCTCCTTTGACTGCTGCGGCATAAGCCTCATTCTTTAATATACACTTGAGAGTTTCTGTTCATTCATTTTCCTGACCACATGCGGCAATGCAGATTCAACATCCTTTTCTTCATTCCGGCTTATAAAGTCTTTTTCCAACATATAGAATTCAGTAGTTAGGCTCCAGGCGACTTGTGAAGATGAGATTGCAGGCTATGTTTGACCTTACAAATTACAATTTCTTTGATGATTAATTCTGTAAAATGGTGTGTTAAACACTAAGTATAGGCATGCATACTATAATGTGGTAATTCAAATATGTCTATTAATACATTTAAGACCTTATAAGAGGAACTGTCCATTTTCCACCCACTCATGAGATTATTGTGGCCCAGAATCCAATTTGTTCTGCAAAGTGGTCATGTTGCCCTTTAAGGGGTTTCAAATACCCTATAAGAGAATCCTTAATTTATAGAGTAGGGGCCTGTCCAGAACCTCATCTTTTAGAAAGTAGAGCAGCTATAAAAAGTGTCTATTGCATTGAAGGATCTGCCGTGTCCATTGATTGATTTCAACAGAAACTGTGTAATACTTCATTAACCCTGCGGAGGCGCTGCAGAATAATTGCGGCTTGATCCTCACAGATTATAGCTGATCACAATGGCTGGAATCCCTTATCAGTTTATTGTTGAATCCTTCTAACAAAAAAAATATATACTTTTCAAAGCAGACAGCCCTTTGCTTGAATGTCACCACCTATTATGCCATTTTACTAATATGCCTATGTAAATTAATAGGCTTCATATTTGAGTATGTTACTCAGTCCCAAAAATCATTTGAAGGTCCTGACTTGATCAACATCTAGTAGCTTTGATCTGGAGAATATTTCATGTTTCTTTCTGTAGAACCCCTCCCCGTATTATTTTTCTTAATTAGCATATTTTTCCCGTTAAGCCTTATGCTAAATTGTTAATGATATTGAAGCTTATTATCTACTACAACTCCTTTCTAAAACATTGATGTTTATTTCAGGTGAAAGTAATGGTTAGGATCTGTCCTTCTCAAGGAAGCCATGATACATCAGAGTCCATGTCCTTTTTGAAAGTTGACCCGCGAAAAAAACAGATTACCCTTCATGATCCGTCTACTTGTGGTCCATCCGTGTCGGGCCACAGAAGAGCTGTTGTTGCTGCTCCAAAGATGTTTGCCTTCGATTCAGTGTTTCCTCAAGAGGCTTCGCAGGTAAGCCGTCCGTGTACTTAGTTAGGTCCAGAATTATTTGGACAGTGACAGAATCTTCATGATTTAGGCTCTGCTTCCACCAATATTGGTTTTGAAATGAAACAACTGAGATGCAATTGAAGTGTAGAAGTTCAGGTTTAATTTAAGGGGTTGAACAAAAATATCCTATGAAACGTTTAGGTATTGCAACCATTTTTCTGCACAGCCGCCTCATTTCAGGGGCTCAAAAGTAATTGGACAAATTAACATTACCATAAATAAAATGTTTATTTTTAATACTTTGTGGAGAATCCTTTGCAGGCAATGACTGCCTGAAGTCTGGAACCCATGGACATCACCAAACGCTGGGTTTTCTCCTTTGTGATGCTTTGCCCGGCCTTTACTGCAGCGGTCTTCAGTTGTTGCTTGTTTGTGGGTCTTTCTGCCTTAAGTTTTGTCTTAAGCAAGTGAGATGCTCGATCGGGTTTCAATCTGGTGATTGACTCGGCCATTACAGAATATTCTACTTCTTTGCCTTAAACTCCTGGGTTGCTTTCGCGGTATGTTTTGGGTCATTGTCCATCTGTACTGAGAAGCGACGTCCAATCAATCTTGCTGCATTTGGTTGAGTTCTGAGCAAGAAGTAAATCCCTGAACACTTCAGAATTCATCCGGCTGCTTTTGTCTTCGGTCACATCCATCAATAAACACTAGTGACCCAGTGCCTTTAGCAGGCATGCATGCCCATGCCATCACACTGCCATCACACTGCCCCCACCATGTCATCACACTGCCTCCACCATGTTTTATAGAGGATCTGGTGTGCTTTGGATCACGAGCCGTTCCAAGCCTTCTCCATACTTTCTTTCTCCCATCATTCTGGTACAGGTTGATCTTTCTTTCATCTGTCCAAAGAATGCTGTTCCAGAACTGGGCTGGCTTCTTTAGATGTCATTTGGCAAAGTCTAATCTGGCCTTTCTATTTTTGAGGCTGATTAATGGTTTGCGCCTTGTGGCTTGAGGATTTTCTCCTTGGAGTTCACGAGGTCACCAGTGCGCTCTTTTTTGTTTTTTTCAAGAATGTACCAAACTGTTGGTTTGGCCACTCCTAACATTTGTGCTCCCTGATGGATCTCTCATTTTTTTTCAGCCTAACGATGGTCTGTTTCACTTGCATTGAGAGCTTCTTTGACCTCATGTTGTGGGTTCACAGCAACAGCTTCTAAATGCAAATGCTGCATCTGGAATAACCTCCAGACCTTTTACCTGATTAATTGATAGATTAACGAGGGAATAGCCCATGCAGCCTATTAAATAGCTTTTGAGATATTTGTCCAATTACCGTTGGTCCCTTGAAAAAGAGGTAGCTCCATCTTAAAGAGCTGTAATTCCTAAACCCTTCCTCAAATTAGGATGTGAATACCCTCACATTAAAGTTGGGAGTCTACACTTTATGCCCACATTGATTATATAACTGTATATTCAATATGTTTTGGTAAACAGCTAAAATGCCAAAGCATGTGTCACTGTCCAAATAATTCTGGACCTAACTGTATGTTACCGAGCAAAATTTCCAGATCTACCCCCTAGCCTTTTTGAGTATTCTTTGTATTGGTTGCTTCTCTGTAAATCTGATTATCAAGTTGTCTACCAAGAACCATCAGATTTGGGACCTTTATTTATGGTGCTGGGTTATACCACCTCGTGGTTCCTCTACCCATCCAGGTCCACGAAGACCAATTTGCTTCCCCACTTTGTAGGAGAGAAGACATTATGACACCCCAGCTGGCATCCCCAAGTCTTGTTCACTTACATTGTGGAGAGAGTAATACACTTCATATTCACAGGGGTGAAAAAAAATAGTCTACCTAAACTATGGTCCACCAACCATGCGCTCTACAGCAGCTCCAGGATTTCAGTATAGGCTTGATGACTTGGGTTGTAATACTGTTATATTAATTGATGAATATCTGTTGCATTTTTCTGGCACGGTTCACAAGATGTCCCTTTTTTCTTTAACCCCATCATCACGAATGGCACCATAGATATTAGGTGCACTTTGTATCTTTCTGAACCATTCTTTGATCTTACTGTAGGCTGAAGTTTGCTCTGGTACTGTTGCAGAGGTGATCCAGTCTGTCGTGAATGGTGCAGATGGGTGCATATTTTGCTTCGGTCATGTCAAGCTTGGTAAGCTCCCAGATTTGTTACAGTTAATTATATGTCAGTCTGTTAATTACATGCTGTCGGTATCTGCTTCGGCAAACATAGTGAATGCAAATAGATTATAGCTTTTAATTAGTTACAAAACTTGATTCAATTAATTTCTTTCGCAATGTTGCAAAATCCATTGGAATTTTTAAAAATGTATAGCCTAACCATTGTATATATTACATTATGGCTGTTTGCTTTTCCATTATATGTATAGCATATGGAGACAAAAATCTCGTAGCAGTCATGTTGCTTCTCAAAGAGTCTCAATTGATTCTTGGAAAATAAAATTATTCCAAATTTTCTGGTAGAAGGCCATGATATTTTTAGCTTGCAGTTGGAGATTTGTATGACAATGAATGCTTGCTTTTATATCCAGATGACTCCATTGTCATCTAATGACGCTTTCATTTTAGGTAAGACGTATACGATGATTGGCAAAGATGCTTCTACACAAAGCCTTGGCATTATTCCCTGCGCAATCTCCTGGCTTTTCAAACTAATCAACGAGAGGAGAGAAAAGACTGGAACACGCTTCTCAATTCGAGTATCTGCTGTTGAAATCCATGGAAAAGATGAAAACCTTAAGGATTTATTAGCTGAAGTAGCCACTGGTAGCCTTCAAGACGGACAGTCTCCTGGGGTGTATCTTAGAGAAGATCCAATATGTGGAAGTCAGGTATAATATTATTCCATGGATTATTTATTTATACATTTTATTTTCAAATCTGCGACTTTGTTTCGAATCTCTTTCTTTTAAGCCATTATAGACCCAATGAAACGCTCTCTTGCCTAAAAGCCAGAATCCCTTGTCCCCAGCTATCCATATTTGTTTTTCTGATTGCCCCAGAGAGATCAGCAGTTGAGGAAGAAAGCGCACCCTTATCCTAATTAAGCTCTTTTTTTCGGTGTGTTTCCAGCTTCAAAACCAGAGCGAGCTGAGAGCCCCGACGGCAGAAAAAGCTGCTCACTTCCTTGATGCTGCCATTGCTGCAAGAAGTACCAATAAGGTGGATTGTGATGAAGAAGACAGGAGGAATTCCCATATGCTTTTTACTCTTCATATCTACCAGTATCGTATGGAAAAAAGTGGAAAAGGAGGAAGTACGTATATTGGGATCCTGCATAATTTCCTGAGATTTTAAGTCACAAAAGTTATACTAATATTATAGTAATAGTCCAATAGTCCTGTATCTATGGAGTGGAAGGGGTGATCTAATAGGGCTTAAACAGTGTTCTGTATAAGCTGAGTGTACTCGAAAGGAAAAAGTGAAGAAAAATTATTTTCTACAAGCAAGTCAATGAACCAAATAGCAGCTGTACCTGTCTTTTTCCAGAGTTTCATATAGTTCTAGAGTGCCCAGCTTAGATGGAGCAGTGCCCATAGGCTTGGGCCATTAGACACCAGGCAGCAGAATTCTGCATTTTTAACCAGGGTCCCTCTGGGATTTTCTGAATTCCTGCAGGCTATTGATACTTTTCTCACTTATAAACATGAAATGTCCCAGATTTTGTCACTATCCCTGTGAGAATCTAGGAGAGTTATCAGGCTGTTCCACTACTAGGGGCTCATAGAGGAAGGTGGCCCAGTACTTCACCATTCCCTATAGTATGCTTCGAGCAAGGGTCACATTTCAACCATGACCTGATTTTCCCTCCGCATTGTATCAGGCATTCTGTAAAACTTCATAGGCTTTGCATCACAATGGGTCTTGGAAAGGTGGGGCCCGATGTTATGGACCAACACCAGGAGGGGACCATTTTAATTTTGCTCCGATTTCCTCTTGAGTATAATTAAGACCATCTGCAAATTTAGAACAAACGTGGACCTTGCATTCAGAAGCAATATATTTGGTTTGTCTTACAGGTGCACAAAAAATTTTATATTATTAACCGGTTCATGTAGAACAATGTCGCTTCCTACTTTGAACAGTAAAAATGCAGTTTCCGTAAGGTTTATGTGTACTGAGGGAATACAGAAATGGAAGGAAGTGGCTGTAGGTTTAAATAATAGCTGAACTTTGTAAGGTTGTAAAGTATGGAAAGGTCAAGTGCTCCACTTCCCTCCAGAGATATCAAGTAGCAAACATTGATGGCTGTAGGATCTTTACATCATCATCACTCTAAATGCATGGACTCCAAAAAGACATAGTTTTGTGAGAACAAACATCTCCATTAGTTACCATGGGTTCATATATTTTACGTACATTAGTAAAAATACTCTTTTTACATTATTAATATGGTTTCATCTCTTTTAATAGTGTCGGGTGGACGCAGCCGATTGCACCTTATTGACCTTGGAAGTTGTGAAAAAGTGTTGAGTAAAAGTCGTGATGGGGGAGGAGGAGGCCTCTGTCTATCACTTAATGCTCTGGGTAACGTCATATTAGCCCTTGTCAACGGTGCCAAGCATGTCCCATACAGGTTAGTCCAGTGTACCCGATGTCTACTATAGACTCTGGACACCCTATAGCTGTATTTAATGTATTATACAGAAACGCAATCAACCTGTATGAATGGATCATGATATTTTATTGGGAAATATGATACAGTTTGATACCTTCCAGCATGGGTTGATCTCCCACCAGGTTGAGAATTCTCAACTCGCCATTTACTTGTGTTTTAAACCGGGAGTGTCGTCACAAATGGTGACCGAACCTCTACCACCCATCCTGGGTCATTTCCTAGGAGAAGTAATCTCTTAACTAACATTCTCAGAAGGGCATAAGTAGTACCCATGGGGCCCTATAGCAAAACATGAATTGGGGCCACTACACCACCATAATCCCCAAATACAGTGAGGTTTAGGATATGAAAAGCTTGTGATTTTTTTGTCCCTTTCTTCATCTTTCCTAATTTTCTTGCCCTCTGAAAGACCTGCATTCAATTTTCTTCCTTCTTCCTCTCTACTCCTTCTCTTGAATGCCACCACTGGGACCCCAACCAATCTCTAGAAAGGGGGTCACACCCTCGTTCCCCCTCACTGCACTATCACAGTGAGAAGTGTTTTGAATGGAGAGGCGGTGGCGGATGTGCGCTGCCGCTCTATTCAAAATCTATGAGAATGACAAAAACAGCCGAACGCTGCTCTATTAAAAATTCTCATCACTACGATCATGCAGTAAAGAGGAACGGTAGTCGGGACCCTGTGGTGGGGCCCCCAGCAAACATACATTTATTATTTATCCTGTGAATAGAGGATAATTTTCAATTGTTGCAAAACCCCTTTAAGGGGGTTCTGAGTGAGAGAACCCCCCTCTATGATGTCCATATACCCTAATAGGACATATGGAAAGTAGTTGTTTTATAGAGACAACTTAACTAAAGGCATGAGTAGTAGGAGTATGACACAGGGATTCTCTCTTCTACAGTATTCTTTGAATCCCTGTGTCATGCTCCGCCTTCTGCACTAGACACAACACAGTGAATATGTTTTGCCTAGAGTGTCCCTTTAAAATGTATATAGGTACTTTAGTGCCATTAGAACTTAAGCAGAGTTGTAGCTAGCTTTTTCTTCACCCAGGACAAAGATTGTTTGTTGCCCTAGTGCTTTATCTAAATACCCTGGCTTGTTGGCGCCTCCTGACACAGCCCCCAGGAGCACATATCCCGCTTGCCCCTCCCCAGCTTACTTAAGAAATCCAACAAGATGCATTTGGATATTTAGCTCAAGCTTAGAGTAAAAGAGACATTAAATCAAACATTATAGTCTTCTCTTATTTTGAACCAATTTGCTATATCAGTACGCTGGTTCCTCGAATGCACAGAGTCACTCTCCATCTATATTATGATTAGCAGTGACTAACTCCTTCATTCCTTGAATTGTTTGAAAATACTGGTGTTGAAAATGGAAATAATTAATCCCTGAGTTGCCATCACGGGTTAGCTTGAAGTTTATTGCAGATCGGACAGGTTAAATTACAACTCGCTGTCATTTATAGCATGGCAAACAGCTGGTATTTTTAATGTAATCCTTTTACTTGCTTGTTGGCATGCCCTTACAATACTAAAATAACAAAAGAAATGTCTCCAAATGCCCAGTGCAGAATTTTAATTCGCCTTCTCCCTTGTTAAATAGGGACAGCAAATTAACTATGCTCCTGAGGGAATCTCTGGGGAATATTAACTGCAGAACAACGATGATTGCCCACATCTCCGAGACTCCATCAAATTACCCAGAATCCCTCGCCACTGTGCAGCTCGCTTCAAGGATTCATCGAATGAAAAAGAAAAAATCCAAGGTTAGTCTGTTCTCTCTATTATACTTCTCTATAATTTAAAGTGTAAATCGTCTTCTGTATAAATCTGGATTTTGTAACATTAAAGAGGTTTTCCGGATAAACACATTGATGGCCTATTCTACTATCCTTAGGATAGGCCGTTAGCCTGTGATCGGAGGGAGACACTGGGACAACCACCAATCAGCAGACTAAAGGGTTTGCGGTGTTATGAGCTGCCGTGCCTGAATAAACATTAAAGGGGCCTCATTCAGCTGATCAGGTGTGGGTCCCCGGGGTCGGACCCCCACCAATCACATGTTGATATTCTTTCCCCTTTAAGTAACTCAGCAATGTGTACGAAACTCTTCAAAGTACAATTACAAGAATAGATTAATTAATCACATACCTAACAATTCCCTAATATATTTATGTGCGCCAAAATTCGGGCTCAATTTTTTGAATATTAAGTTTGCCCCAAAGTGCCTTAGTCACATCACAAAAATGCACAGGTTCAAGTCAATGTTCACCCTCGAACACCATTTTTATAAATGTATGTGTGTGTGTGTGTGTGTGTGTATATGTGTATATATATATATATATATATATATATATATATTAGATCTAAAATGCACTGATACATTTCTTAATATAGCTTTTACTTTATCAATTTATAATGCATGATTGACTGTAGCAACAAAGTACATGAGAGAGTTATAATAAGAGATGGATGAGCTATTTTCAGTGATTGTTGATACTTGCTTGGACGGGGTTCAGCAATGGTTAGCCAGAGCAAGTCATTAGACCTTAGATACGATTCTGAGCCTCTTGTAAGAAGGAGTGGATGATGCTAAAACCTGCAGCTGTCACATTCTAAGCATACCTCCCTTTTCTATATTTTCTAGTATGCATCCAGTTCATCAGGAGGAGAAAGCTCTTGTGAAGAAGGCAAAGCAAGAAGACCCCACCACATAAGACCCTTCCACCCAAGGACGGTTGTACTTGACCCCGATTTTCCTGCAGTCGGAATTCACAGTGATCCGGATTATTCTTCCAGCAGTGAGCAGTCATGTGACACCGTCATCTACGTTGGTCCAAATGGGGCAGTTTTGTCTGACCAAGATCTGACCGATAATGAAGGTCCTCCAGAATTTGTCCCTATTATTCCTTCACTTCTCAAGAGAAGGAGCAAAGATAATTTATCTAATCTCCGGAGTTCTGATAATCACTTAAAATGCAACACCTTTGCTGAGCTACAAGAGAGACTCGAGTGCATTGATGGCAGTGAAAATCCTTCCAGGTTCCTCTATGAAGAACTTGCCTCAAGCGCTCTTACTACAAAAGCCATGAATTACCTGGAAAACATACCTTCTATGCCACAGCAAGATAAGCTGCCACACTCACCCAGGAAAGGACAGAGTAGTAATATTCCATATGCTTTTCCATTTAATAATTCTGGATTGGAAACAACTTCACCTCAACTTACACATGAGCACCCTCAACAACATGCCAAAGCTGAAACTGCACGTTCGGACTATGTCTCAGATGGAGATCAGTTGACAATCACAGAAAGGCAAGAAAGTCCATTGTCAAGTGATGGCAAATTCAAGGAACAACCAAACTTATGTATGGATCCATCAGTCAGAGAAAAAAGCCCCCTTACAAAAAGATCTCTCCCAATTCCTGCACCACCACCTCCTCAAACGAACTCTCAAGTGGACTTAGAACCATGTTGTGGTGTCAGGACACCACCTGTCGGAATGAGCAAAATCAGGAACCAGGACAAGCACAATTTACTAGGCAGCACATTCCCGGTTATGAACAGCACTCCTAAACAGCCCGGCCCTGTTGAGGTACGCAGGTTTTGCGCAGCAGTGAAAGGAAAGGGATTTGATCGTGATATTGTAACTACGACAGTAACATTGCAGAAGCCTGTTGAGCTTAATGGAGAAGATGAACTTGTGTTCACTGTTGTTGAAGAACTGTCCATAGGTGGCATTCTTGATAATGGTCGACCATCCAGCATCATTAGTTTTAACAGCGACTGTTCTCTGCAGGCCCTTGCTTCTGGATCTCGACCAGTTAGTATTATAAGCAGTATTAATGATGAGTTTGATGCCTACACCTCACAGATAACCACTGCTGGTGTCAATATTGATATTGTGGTTCCCTTATCCGAGGATCAATGCACAATCAGAAGCAGGGGCTCTTCTGTTAGCTCGTGGCTGAGTGAAGTGAGTATCTGTACAATTAAAAGTGATGGAGCCGAGACGTATGACACTTTAATTCCACACTCATCTCATAAAGGCGATGACATTGTGGATTGTTTGGATTTGGATTTAGACAACACAAATGTTCATGTTGGCAAGAATCTGAAAAATTCTCTTAACGATAGTGGTTTTTGTTTTTCTGAAATGGACAATGACAGTATCAGTTCCGGTCTCATGTATACTAGCAATGAGAAGAGCCTTAAGACCTCTGAGCTAACCAAAGCTTTGCCAACTGCTCATCAAGCAACTAGTCAACCTAGAGCTTGTGGCACCTGGGGCACAATTTCAGTAGAAACGATCCATTCTAGTCTTCCTCGGAAAAATAAGTCTACCTCAAGCACAACACATGCTAATGCATTGACCTGCAAAGGAAGCATGTTTGAAGACCCATGGGCAGTGCGACAGGAAAATTCCGTAGAAGGAAGGACCGAAAATCAGACACTTTCTGTAAAATCATCCACTTTGGTTACAGACAATCAGTTTAAACAGAGCTCAAAAGTTGCACAAACCAGTATGCCTAAGGCTGTAAAATCCCAAACAACATTGGGATGTTCACAACGGGTGGTAGATGGCTGTGAAGTTGATCCTAAACCTCCTACGAAAAAGAATGAGCCACTCACAAAAGTGCCACAACTAAGGAGAGGTGCCACAACATTAGGTGTAGTAACAAACTACAGTTCCCAAACGGAGTATGGGATCAAAGGAACATCAGATGCTGTGTTTTCTGATGGTAGTTTAAAGTTATCAGGAGCTAAGAAGACCATACCGCAGAAGGCAAGTATGTTGCCAAGACCTGGTGGGAGTGGACCTCCTGCACCTCCTGTAAGAAAGTCAAGCTTAGATCATAAAAATAATCCTCTTCATTCCAATAGTCTCGGAAGGCTAGAAGGATCAGATTATAGCAGGTCTACCCTCAATTTAGAAGAAGATTCTGAAACACAACTTAGTAGCAGAGTTACTAAAAGTGACCATTCACTGCCCAAAGCAGGATCCAGCTTAAAGAATAAATCCAACAAGTCTGAGTATGTCCAGCGCTATGGAAGCCACGTGTCTCTGGAGAGATGTGATAGTCTTACATCTGTTGGTTCAAGAACAAACGTGAATCGAGATAACAGCACTGTTAGTAATATCAATAAGACGGGCCGTACAGTTCCTAGACTTGGCAATCCACCAGCATCTAATGCAATTACCTCACCACCTTCTTGCAGCTCTTCCACCAAAAGCAACCAGGCTAAAAGTTCTCTCTCTCAAAAAGCTACAACAACTTTAAGCAAAAACCGCAGCCTTTCATCTAGTGGATCAAAACCTCTCAGTTCTTCTGTGAAGTCTCTTAATCAATCAAATGTTAAATGTTCTGGAATACCCCCTAGTGGAAAAGCAGGTTCGAGATCAGTGCAGAGTGTTAATGGCAAACCTGCGAGAGGAACAATTATGGGGACCAAGCAAGCATTAAGGGCTGCCAACAACCGTGTCAATGAGTTGGCTTCTGGTGGTACTGGCAAAATTGGCCAGTTCCGGGGGTCAACCGACTCCGATAGTGGAAATGACAGTGGTATTAATCTTAGTGATGAAAAATCTCAGGCTCCTGTTCTACCTTCACCTTATAGTAAAATAACAGCCCCAAGACGTCCTCAGAGATACAGCAGTGGGCATGGCAGTGATAACAGCAGTGTTTTAAGTGGAGAGCTGCCCCCTGCAATGGGAAGGACAGCCCTCTTCTATCACAGTGGTAGCAGTGGTTACGAGAGCATGATTCGGGATAGTGAAGCCACCGGAAGTGCATCCTCGGCCCATGACTCAATGAGTGAAAGTGGAATGTCATCATCTGGACGTCTGAGGAGTTTAAAGTCTCCAAAGAAAAGAGGTAATGTGAATTTTGAATTTATATACATACCTTCATACTTCTTCTGTATGAGGTACTATAATTTTTTTAAGTATTCTATCGTTTTGTGTTTATCCTAAATGCTCTATTGCCATCCAATTTGCTTTGATTGATTAAGTTTATTGCTATTGATTAGTCCGGCCTTAAAAAGTTAAATTTTCCTTATAGGTCTTCAGCGCAGGAGGCTTATACCCACGCCTCTCCCGGAGACTGCAACAGTTGGCAGAAAGAACAATGTCACTGGCCAATGGGTCGACCTTCCACCTTTGCCTGGCACGTTAAAAGAACCATTTGAAATCAAGGTTTATGAGATTGATGATGTGGAACGGTTGCAGAGGCACAAACGTGAAGAGCCAGAGGTCAGGATAAATTATATTGTAATTGTCATAATTATATATAAGAAATGTGGAGACTGAAGAAATTTCCTATTCAGCAGCTCTGAATTGTTAGAGGGGGGGGGGGGGGGGTGTGTCTATCATTCATAACCCTCATCATCCAGTATGGAGAGCAGCTACAAAGAGTGTCTCTTGTTATGGAGGACTTGGGGTGGCACATCCATGCATTACATTTCATAAGATAACACTTTAATCACATCACAATATTGATAAATTAAAATAAATTTAGATTAAAGGGTATCTAAACTTTTCACAAACTTCTGACATGTCATAGTGACATGTCAGAAGTTTGGATTGGTGGTGGTCCGAGCACTGAGACCGCCACCAATCGCTAGAACGAAGCGTTCGTGTGAGCGCTCAGCCGCTTCGTGTCTGTTCGGCTTTTTCTGGAAATCAATGTATCGGTGTATGGACTCAATAGAAAGTCTATGAGCTCGTACTCCGATACATTGGCTTTCCGGAAAAAGTCGAACAGACACGAAGCGGCTAAGCGCTCACACGAGCGCTTCAGCTGCTTCGTTCTAGCGTTTGGTGGGGGTCTCACTGCTCGGACCCCCACCAATCCAAACTTCTGACGTCACTATGACATGTCAGTTTGTCAAACGTTTAGCTACACTTTAAATAATTGTACCCCTTTAAACCTACTCAATTACTTTTTAAATTCTGCGAATATGTCAACTATTTTAAAGTTATGTAGATAACAGAGAAAAAAAATGGAAGCTAGTATTTATTGCATGTAAATGTGATCCCATAGTGAAAGTGGCTGCTAAGTTTGTGGTTTGTCTAAGTGTGCTAGTTATGCTATTTTAAGTGGTACAGTATTTACATAGATGTGTTAATATCAGAAGATTTAGAGGCCCACGCCCAGCCAGCTTCTTGGATTCCAATTCCAAGACGTTTGAGAATGAGTTTTTTAAACTAGATAACCCCTTTAATACAAATACCCTATTAGAGCGTTCTAAATTAATTGAGGGGAAGTCCCCTCATTGCAAACCCCTATCAATTGCCCGGAGCAGAGAGCTTCTGCAAAGAGCGTCTCCTTCTGGAGGATCCGGCACTCCCATTCTTTACATGGATAGCTTATTTATTTCAATATGCTCGGTATAATGCCCCATTTCCCCTGTGGTGGAGCTACAGGGGAATTAAACAATTCTCCTACAGATTATAACCAATGAATATTGGTTTCAACAGTGGGACAACTTGTAAACACCATATTTGTAGTGGAATCTTCTAACAAATAGAGATTGTACAAAGCGTACAACCACTTTAAAGGGGTTGTCCACGCACTGACAACTCATGACCTGTCCACACGATAGGTCATCAGTATATGATCGGTGGGGGTCCGAAACCTAAACCCCACTCGAATCAGTCGCTCCGGCTGCCTCCGAGCACCGGATATCCATGCCGGAAGCAGATAGCTCTGATCATGGAATAGCAACCAAACTGCAGTACTGCCATCTGCTTCCGGCTCCAAATACTGCGTTCCCTGCATAACATCTGGCGCCCCAAAGCGCTGGAGCAGCTGATCGGTGCGGGGTTTGGGTGTTGAACCCCCACCGATCATATAGTTATAACCTGTGGATAGGTCATCAGTTGTCTGTGCGTGGACAACCCCTTTTAAGTATTTCCATTAATTTAGAGATCATTACTTTGACTTAGGTGTAACTAATTAATAGTCCAATGATTTTCTTTGTTTTAATTTTGACTTAAAATTCATAGGAATAATGTTTGACAATTTTTTTTTTTTTTTTAGCTTTTCCAGGATATGGAAAAGGTAAGGATTAAAAATTATCTATCTATCTATCTATCTATCTATCTCACTATCTATCTATCTATCTCACTATCTATCTATCTATCTCACTATCTATCTATCTATCTCACTATCTATCTATCTATCTCACTATCTATCTACCTCACTATCTATCTATCTATCTATCTATCTATCTATCTATCTATCTATCTATCTATCTATCTATCTATTTTTGATTCTCAAACTTTGATTATCTTCAGACTATTTGTAGAATTAGTCCTAATCGCTTTCCATACCTATATTTTCTTACTTAATTTGCTATTACTCAGACATCTCCCCAAAAGTAAATTTATTTAGATGGTAGAATTTTTTTTCCTATTTCCTACTCATTAGTACTAATTTTTCCAAATTGAATTTCAATATAATATAGTTTGTGCCTAATTACCTCGTTCCTGTAAGTTTTTATTTGTCTTGCAGTTAATTAGTTAATTAGGATAAAATTCATGAGATATGAAACAAAGGAAAATAATGCATTATGTAATTACAATAGCATACAGATGCTGGAAACTTTATAATTCAACAATTTCCACCACAAGAATTTTTGTTAATTAATAAGCAGTGATTTAATATATTTCGGAGGTTCTTGTATTTGATATATACTATTCATTAGTAGAGTCTTTAAAATATGCAACACGTAACACATTGCTAAGGTCAACCAGAAAGTAAAATAAAATATCTGCCCCATGATCACTACGTTATCTGAAATCTCAGTACTGATAACATTCTTTATCTATTTTCTGAAGGGTTTGATGTACTTCAACACCAAACTGAAGGTTGCGGAAAGACGTCAACAGAGAATCAAAGATGTAAAGACAAAATACGAGACGCTGAAAGATGAGCTGGAGGAGACAAAGGCTCGATTAATGATGGATCCCAACAAGTGGAGAGGAGAATGTAAGTATTAGCGGTCAATGTGTCCACATGTGGTGATAGTGAAATGTGGTGAAATGTTGTATTTTTTAAGCTTTAAGGGCAATGGATAACATTTTTCACAGTTAATTCGGAATATATATATTTCTAATTGGCTACATATATGAATAGGAAATGTATGAGAAAGCTTAAAGGAAATGTATGAATTAAGCTAAAAGGGAATGTATCACCTATATTAATAATTAAAATCAAATAGCGAAACCATCTTTTTTTCTAAACTGTTTTTATTTTTTGATTGTAGAATTTTTTTATTCTCTTTTTGTACATGATCATGTGGGCAGCTATCTTGCCTGAGCAGCTGTTTGGACCACAGGAAACAATAGTCTGGAGCTGACCCATTGACTTCTATTGGAGGGTTTTCTATGCATGCTCTGTGACCTGTGCAGAGGTCAATGTGCAGGGAGGGGGAGGAGGGGAGCTGTCCATCACCTATTGTCAATGGTGGATTCTGTTTTATCTACATATATAGAGGAGTTACCTTTCTGCCTGTGATGATAATGAGATGACTGCTGAGATGTGATCTCTACAGAACAGGAAGTGTCAGTGTATTGTGAGGCTCCATGGCCAGTGTGAAAACGGCAAGATTTTAGGATTACTTTTTAATATAGGTAATGAAAAATAGATAGATAAATATTGCAAAAAAAATCTTTAAAAATGTTTAACATAACAATTGTATTAAAACAATAGGTCATTTTCTTTCCATTTAAGAAGTAGGGGTATTCTTGGCCTTCATTCCTAAGATATCATTGCTGTCTACAGGGCCCTATCAAGGTTGATGGAGGTCCCTAATGTTGTTCCCTTCTTAGTAATTGTGTCATATAATGTGATGATCAGTTTGGCCAGCCATACACATTAGATTATCGTCTGCAGATTGCGTCGATGCTGACAAGATCCACTTGCAATCTAAATATGTATGGGGAATGCCTGACTGATTGCTTTTGGGGTAAACAAAAATCATGCATGTTGTTGTATTTTAACATGTCTGATGCTTTTTCCCCCGGAGTTAAGTGGAGATATAGCTGTCTGACAGCTGCCCATTCCCCTCATATTATGGCAAGAAAGACTCCATTGGGTTTCTACTAATTAGCAGTGGAGGCAAAAGGGGCTATTGAATGCCATACAAAAAGAAAGAAGTTCAACTCGTCTGTGTTGATTGTCTGGTGGAGGTGGAGGCCCCTAGCGGGAGGAAGCAATTGCCCTTCGTATAAGCTGACCTTGGCTTTCTAATATAACCCCCATTAACCAAATGTATTATGGTAGAGTTAGATGGTTATCTCAGTAGAGAGAGTACAAGGATTTATCTTCCCATTATCGTTCAGTTTATGTTCAGGAAAACTTTTTTTGAAACAAATCAATAACTTTTTAACTAATCTCTAATGTTTTTGTTGTCAATATTGCTTTTGGTCTCTTTGTATGTTATTATAAGGGTAGCCTTTCATCATGACGATCTCATCAGTTTTCCACATTTTTGACCAACAGTTGAAGTGGACCCAGATCTCGACAGGGAGTCTCAGGAGTATCTAGAGGCACTGGAACAAGTCACAGAGGATCTGGAGCTCTGTGTTAACATATGCAAATCTCACGTCATGATGGTGACCTGTTTTGACATCGGAATGATCGCGGATCAGCAAGATGGTGGAAGAGAAGTGGAAGTGTGAGGAACCTGAAGAAAGCTCAAGCTGAATTGAACAAAATAATGGACATAAAGGAGTCGATTTAGAAATGACCCTGCATTGTGCAATGAAATAAAAATGTACATCAGAATGTGAAAAATGGAAAGAATGTTAGTGGATTGATACCGATGATGAATTGTAATGAATATGGTGCCTCTAGACCATACGTAGGCGAATCATGGTTCTCTGGGTTATTTGGATCTGCAATGACCTGCTACAACCTGCTGGAACTTGCTGGAGTTCTGAGTGACTTGGAGAAATACCCTTGCTGTTGACCTTTTACATTCAGGCCTCATTCAGATGGGCAAATTGTACCTTTGTTTAACTATCTGTATTCCAAATTTAGCACACCAACCCCCACAGTTCTACTGAACTCATGGCACTCTATAAATTTATGGTGCTGCAAGTTCGGCTGTGAAGGGTCCAAAGTTCAACGTGGGTACAATATGCCCGTCTGAATGAGGCCTCAAGATGGTGTTAAAGACAATTACACACCCAAAAGAGCCAACACAATGCAAAATGATTCTCGAGCATTGGGATTAAGAAGAGATAGGGAAGAATGTGGTAATGAAAAAAAACAAAAACATCACATCATGCGTTAAACAAAACCATAATTAAAGTGCCTTGTTTTCTTATAAATTTTTTTACATTTTTTTGGTGCTAAATTTTCAAAGCCAGCAAACCTAAGCAGACCATTAAATGTATCAACATTTATACTGTACAGTGTAATTACTTGTAAAAAAATACAAAAAGGATCATTACAGAAATGAAAATAAGTTTTGTAGCAGGAGCAATAAAGAGAATACGGTATGTTTCTGGACCTGAATTTGCCTTCTGATTTCACAAAAAAATTAAAAAAATACGCAGCATAACAAAACTTTTCCTTTTTCAAAATGAAATAATATTTTTCTGAGCAATTTAACAAGCTGTATTCAAAAATGTTTTGATTATCCTTAACTTTCAGTTTTTTACAATTCTCTATGCCCACGTCTTGTATAGTTTACAAACCTAAGACATTCATTGTACATGTGGTGATTGCTCGGACAGTACTATACTGGCCATAGTACGATGAAGCGTGGCATTTTTACCTATTTACACTTTTTATGCATTTTTTTAAAGTCCTTTTTTTACAGTTTTTCTATGGAAGGCAAAAGCTCAGGTTATACCTATACATGCTGCATGTAATGTGTGCATTTTTCTGTTTTGTAATGGATGTCTCAAGCACCTATTGTATGATTGCCAAACACTTTGCAAAGTTTTATGTGTGTAAGTAATGTTACATTTCATATGGAGTCATATTTTCTGATCATCTTGTTTTTTTTATATGGGGTTTTCAAAACCTTTGTATAAATGTATAATACCTTACTTAAACTTTTATCTGTGAATAAAAGATGCATTTATTAATATATTTGATCTCTTTACTGGACATAATTACATTACAATTCTGTTACTCTTGGATTAATTTGAGGGCTGGCTACCGGATATTCCTGTTCAATAGAAATTGAGAAAACAGCACCATTTTATTTCCTTGTTAGGACCCTGAAAATTTGAGACCAGGCTGGGTGATCTGGGACTGAAATTGTTTGGGGATGTTTGCCGAACCATTGGTAGATCCAAATATCGTGCTGGAAAAAGGAACCAAAATATTTTGAAGGACTTGGGGATATATAGTAAAATGTTGGTTATCTGGCATCGAGATAACACAATAGATACCAGTCAGTTAAATAGTAATTTTATGAATACCCCAAAAACGCTCCTGATGGTGTTGAAATCTCTCTGCTTGTATTATGTTCTTCATGCCCGTTATTCAAGAGATGCCCACTTCTTGTCTGCTTCGTACCCGTTATCAACGTTCTAAATGCAGCAACTCACGCTAGCAGGATGAGAATTATAGAGATGGTGCCATGGCAATGTGGAACATAATACTGATGTGGCATACAGTACTCCAAGTAGTGGGGATTCAAGACAATGAATGGGAAGGGGTCAAATGTAAAGATTTACATATATTGTAATTCATAAGGATAACTAGATGAACTGTTTTTAGAATACTTAGCATAGTCAATACTTCAGGGGATTGCCCACTTTGAACAATGCATTTGTGTTAGTTTGTCCCCCTACTGGGATCAGCAGAACCTGGCAAAAAGTGTTTAGTTTCCCTGCAGCACCACCACAGGGCGAATTAAACATTACATGGTACCCATAGAAAACAAAGGGCTGTCTGTGTAACGCACAGACATACTGGGTCCTCCAGAGAGAGAGAGAGAGAGAGTAGCTGTACACCCGTCCGGTCTAATTGATGGAGAATATAAAGGGGGGCACCCTTCTATTAACTCAGAATGCCCTAATAGAGTATTTGAAAATGGGTTATACTTTTTGTATAAATCCCTGATGTAGTCATACATAACAGTCCCTACTACAGGAAAACTGTGTCTAGAGTCCCTACAGTATCACATAAAAGCACACAAAATGGGAAGTTCCTTAATACACCACAATGTTTTTGGACTGAGACCTAAAACCAGAATCATGGAAAGACTGTAAGACTCCATGTCAATGATGCCCTGTATGGAAGTAACCCAATACGACAATACTGGTTAGTAGGCCATGTATTGTCTAAGCATATTTAATATGTGTAACCTGTGAAATACCCAGTGGACACAATCGGGCTTAATAATTGGTCCCATGAAGTGCCAAGTAGGGGAAAAATAAATATTTTCAGAAATGTTAACACTATCTGGTGGCACCTTTTGTTCTTGGTGAGCAATGTGTCTGGTATAGGCAACATATATCTATATACCATTAATAGGGGACCCTCTATAAACCAAAGTGGAAAGTCACTACAAAGAGAAACTCTTCCTATTGTGGACCCAAGTCTTTAATTGGAGAAGGCAATGATTTCAATGGATGCCATGCAAGGCTTTATTTTCCCTGGGGAAATGAGGACTCTCTAGCGGCTTTCCCCAGTGATAACAGCAGATGATGGGTGGCAGTGGGACCTTACGTGATAAGCTTATAGTTCGGGACTTTTTTTCTCTTTTAAGGAGCCTTAAAATGCCACTTTTTCTTATTAAGTAAATACAATTGTGCCCACTATAGCAGTTTTGAAGGGGCAACCTGCAGTTTTTTTCGTCTTAAGGGCACATTGGTTTCACGATCCCTTTAACATATCCGAAATACGATAGGATAAGGTTCAGATCCCCAGTGTCGGTCTGATCTATGGGTGTGTACTTTTTTATTACTCTCTATAGGAAAAATAGTGAATCTTTGTTCAGTGTCTATGACAAACAGTCCACCTTGGTTGTGTTTTCAGTAAATGGCACTGGCAAGACTGAAGCTGGCACTATATCAAAGCAAAAATCCCTTGATTTCTGATGGCTGGTAGCAATATATAACACCGGCAGCGAGGAGGTCAGGATGTAGCAATAAAGAAAGTTATGTACCATTTTCCAGGTCATTGCTTTTGGCCATTTAATTGTCAAAGTCATAACCAATGATATACGACCGACACATCAGGACAAAAAATATTGCTGATTACCCAACGGTGGAACACGGTTTTACTGCTGAAATAAACGTCTCCGCACAGATGTGAGAAGAATGCAAACATTTATGGTCTAACTGCTTTAATTATGGTCTACTGGTACATCTCTGTTACTTAAAGAAGGCCTAAACCGAAGGTACGGCGGCTATGGAGGCAACGATGATGAAAAAGAGCTGGGCACATTGACTAACAGGATTCATTTAGAGCTTGGGGGCCCTAATGAAAATTCTTTCATAGGGTTCCCCTCAGACCATGTGATATTTATAATACTGGTGTCTTCTCCTGTGTCTTTAGGCCCCTCAGATACTAGCACCTTCGCACCCACTATGGCTATGCCACTGCATTCACACATGCAAATGTATTTGGGGTTTTTCAGAACGGTATGTGAGATATAGTAGTGACTATGAGGGCAGACATTTTTCTGGACTTTCTGTTAGTCATCCTATTGAACAACATCACCGTTAAATATAGTGGCTCTGAAGTGTTAATGGAGTTGTCCGGGTACGGAGCAGTATTTCATACTGATGACCTATCCACATTGGTACGGAACCTGCATGGCAATGCACAAAGCCTGTATGGCTTCTTAATACGGAGCTGTACAGCCTCCATACACTGCCGCACAGGCTCAGACTCAGCGTATGGAGATATTCTCACGTAGAATAAATGCTTGTTTATTCCTCCATACATACGGAGTCCAATGGAACAAGCCACAGTTTTATGGAAACCCTATTGTGGCTCTGTACAAAATGGAGCCATACTACGGCAATGTGCATGAGCCCTAAGGCCAGATTCACATGAACGTGGGGAAACTCGGACGTGAAAAACGTGCCCCCATGCGGGTTTTGTTTTCACAGATCCCCATACACTCAAGTCTATGGAGGAATCTGTGAAAACAGAACAAAATAAGACATGTTCTATTTCACAGCTGACCCTGAAACAACGGCCGTGTGAATGGCGCCATTGAAATACATGTGTCCGCGTGACGGTCATTGTTTTAACGGCCGTCACACGGACATACTCTGTTTGTCTGAATTCGGCCTAAGTGTTTGTTCACTTGCAGCAGATTTGTGGAAGAAGTTTCTGCGACTGAAAATCTGTTCCATACATCAGATGAATTGAGGAGTGGTGAAAATTTCTGCAACAAATCTGTTGGATGTGAATATGCCCTAAGGCCAGGATCACAGTCACACACACATAGTTTTGATGCCGTTTTTGGTACCCTTTTTGGCTGTTTTTCGAGCCAAAGCCAGAAGTGGATCCGAAAGGAAGGAAAGGTACAAAGAAAAATCCGAGGCATCTCCTATGTTTTGTGTCCACTCCTTTGTTTGGTTATATAAACTGCATCAAAACTGTGTGTGTGATCCTGGCCTTAGAGAGATAATTCTAAGAACATTTCCTAAAACTGTTTTGTTAAATTAAAACATTTCATGCTCCTTCATGTGTGATCCTACCCTGAAACAGATGACGAGGAGAGGAAAAAATTTCACATAACAATTCTCCTTTGAATTTTTTCTTGAAAAGAGAAATAAACATAAATGTTCCCATGTGCAGAATATCCATTATAGGCAGCAGTTTGGAACATACGTCTGTACTAAATACATATCCTCTGAGGTTCCTTTAATGATTGACGGATTACTGCTGGAAAAAATGCATTTCCTTAGCAAAGCATTTTCAGAGAATCATAAAAGAAAGGACGGGATTTCTAACGGTGGCTGCGAGCGATCTTTAAATGTCCCCGTACATACATGAATCCCTTTAATTGGTTTTTCTTATAGTGTGTTGGATGTTATATTTACTCTCTGAAGTTAAAAGTCTGCATCCCAAAGCCGGCTTTAAATCTCACCATTTCTGCTTAGCTAGCAGAATGAATTTCTCCTGCATTAATATCCACACAAGTTCCCTGCCCTGGGTCTTCCTTTTATCAATGACTGTGTCAGAGCAATGCTCACCACAGCACACAAATACCTTCTAAGGCCGCGAGCCATCTGTTTTTTAAAGGATCCCATCTTTACATTTTAAATGGGGATAAGCTTTTTTTTTTTTTTTTCATGAATGCTCCTTTAATCTCCTGCCGTCCGATAAATTACGGCATCTGTTACTGAATGGAAAATACCTGAAACTAATCATTGTAAGCAAACTCTAAGACTAAATTGATTGTCTATGTACCCTGCACCTGGATTGTACATTCATCATACTTTTGGGTAAATTATATGGTGGGATAAAATCTATACCCAACATATGTATGCAAGATGTAATCTGGTGGTATGTAAGCTAGGTTCATTTCGGGGCGGTTTTTCCTTTTTTTACGACAGGGCACCATAATGATAAATCACGCGTGATTATCGCACAAATGCATTTGCATTGGATTGCAATATTGCATATGTAGCCTAAGCACTTATTCACACAGTGCCGTTTTGGTGCAGTATTTTTATGCAGTTTTCTTAAGCCACAAACAGGAGTGGATTGTGTGGGAAGTATATAGGAAAGATTTGACTTATCTTTTTTTTAATTCACTCCTGGTTGTAGCTTCAAAAACCACCAAAACTGCACTGTGTGAATATACCCTCCAGGCCAGGATTACACACACAGTTTTGATGCAGTTTTTGCTGTTTTTTTTAAGCCAAACACAGAAGTGGACACAAAACAAAGGAGATACATCAGTCTTATATATATATATATATATATATATATATATATATATATATATATATACACCTTTCCTTCCTTTTGGATCCACTTCTGGCTTTGGCTCAGGGCTAAAAAAACTGAGCCAAAAACTGCATCAAAACTGTGTGTGTAATCCTGGCCTAAGGCACGTATGTAGTTCTGAGAATATTTTTTTTTTCTAAAAGGTGTATAAAAAATGTGATGCAATAGGGTTCTTAGTCCTCATGCACACAATATCTTGGCTCTGTACTACAATGCGGCCAAGCATAACGCTGTATACAAAATACAGTATATTGTTGGAGTTTGCACATAATAGAATTTGCTCCATGCTCACTGGAATGCCGTATATCGGACTGAGTTTTCCCTAGAATCATTGTTTTCAGTGCTTTGAAAGGAAACGTCTGTCCTACATATGGCACCACACATGGGACTATGTGGCTACAATAAGGTTTTTGCAGAATATGATTTTGCACTACAACTGATCTAAACTCGTTGATACAAACTGATATCAATTTGTCATCAGTTTGACTCCCATAGAAACAAATATGTGAAGATAAATTGGAGCACTCCGTTTAGATATGCAGATAGTCGACTACGCTATTGCTTCCGGCAAAATGACGGATCCGTTGCACAACAGAGACAAACGGAAACCATGGGCACCAGATCCGTCAGCATTGAAATCAATGGTGATGGAAACGGAAACCTCTGGTTTCCGTTTGTGTCTGTTTAGGGTCCCGTTCTGACAGAAAGCTCAGATGGAACGTCAGAATGGGACCCCAACGCAAATGTGAACAGAGCCTAAGGCTTATTCGGAAGTGGGCAAAAATAAGGTTTGTAACGTTTTGGCCTATACATACAGCCTTTATCAATCTCTATTGCCGCTGAATAAGAGGAGTATATAATGCTGGAAGAAAGTAGCGCTGCAGGAAGAGGTATGTAATACCAGTGGTGGGGTATTACAAAAACTTTATTTTTGCCCAGTTCTGTTACAAAGTTCGAAGCTACAATTGTCCAAAATGTCTTAGTATGCTGAAGCATTATAGTGTAACTAGACGTTTAACAAACTTGTCAGAAGCTTTGATTGGTGGGGGTCCGAGCACTGAGAACCCCACCAATCGCTAAAATGAAGCGGCAGAGCGCTCAGCTGCTTCGTTTCTGCTCGGCTCTTTCCGTAAATCAATGTATCGAAGTAGTGGCTCAATAGAAAGTCTATGAGCCCGCACTCTGATACATCGGTTTTCCGTAAAAAGCCGAACAGAAACTAAGCGGCTGAGCGCTCACACGAGCCGCTTCGTTTTAGCGATTGGTGGGGGTCTCAGTGCTTGGACCCCACTAATAAAAACTTCTGGTATGTCACTATGACATGTCAGAAGTTTGTTGAACGTTTAGTTACCCTTTAGGATTTTAAGACCCTAGGCCAATCCCTGAAAAACAACCCCATAGCATTATCCCTCCTCCACCAAACTTTACAGCTGGCACAACGCAGTCAGGCTGGTAATGTTCTCCTGGCATTCACCAAACCCAGACACATCCATCAGATAGAGAACCAAGATGCAGCTGCTCGGCCGTGTCATGAAGCTCCCGGCGCACAGTTTTTGTGCAAATGTTAATACCAGAGGAGGTTTGGAGCGCTGCAGTTATCGAGTCAGCAGGGCGTGGGCAAGTTTTGTAGACCATGCGCCTCAGCACTCGGCGACCCCACTCTGTAACTTTACTTGGTTTGCCTCTTCAGAACGACCCATTTTATCACAAATATATGTAAAGGCAGATTGCATGTCTAGGTGCTGGATTTTATACACATGTGGCAATGGGACTGAATAAAACACCTGAACTCAATGACTAAGAGGTGTGTCCCAATACTTTTGTCCATATAGAGTATGTATTGTCATTTTTGCATATAAAATAAGTAATCATAGTAGATGGTGGAAGTATTGGAGGGCTCTGTTCTTGCCTGTACCCAAAGGAGAATCAGAATTGTATGCATGCAGAATAAAATAAGCATGAAAAGCACACGGATCTACACACCGCATCATTTATTAAAACCTCCTAGTTGCAAAAAAATAATTTGATATTGTAAAAAGAAAGGGCTACTAATTTTATTAAAGCAGAAAGTCAAAATGTATTTAATCAGCTAAAATGAAATTTTCAAGTAATTTTTCTATTGAATTTTTATAAGTATTCGTCTTATATACATCTCATCTAATCTAAATCTCATATTTTCCTGCTGAGTGAGGTATAATCCACAAGATTCATGAAATAGGATTAATCCCTCACTTCCAGCAGGAACCGATTCATCTGATATATGATGGTCTGTTCCATCTTTTTTTTTTAATCCTTATGCCGCCATGGTGTGCAGCCAACATCATTTTTTGTCTATGTTCATTTGTATCCAATAAATAGGCGTATTACGGCTCTGTACAATATCTGAGTTGTGTGGAGTCGTAATATGGCACCCTCAGAAGTCTATGGGGCACTACTCAATTGGGAGATTTCTTCTGTCAGATTATATATTCTTTATTGAATCTAGAAGAGAATATCTCCATAATAAACGCCATCTGGTCCCACCATTTTTCAACAGAGGTAGCAATCACACCCAGGCCCCTCTTACGCCTTATGAACACACACAAAGTGCCTAGGACTTCGTAGCTTAAACCTTTATACTCTGATTTCCAAGGGATATCCATCACTATTCCATCGAGAGAGATGTATTGTGAGAGCAACAGCTATCGGGCCTGGGACATTAGGGCTCAGGCACATAGTAAAGCCGTGTACATGATGGATCCTGTGCACCGGCAAAAAGGTGTGTGTCTCTGAATATGGGCACCGTATTACGGATCTGTGTGCATGAGTCCTAAGAGAAGGATGCTAACCAAACCAAATATGAAGTGTTCAAGAAATATGGCGGACCTTGTAAAAAAATTGTTTGCATCAGAATCTTGGCCTTGAAGACCATCAAGTTGTTACCAGTGCACTATGGGCACCAGACAGGTGTTCAGCTACACAAAGGTGAATTATACTTCACTGGAATTCAATTCCCTAATATTGTTATTGATCTAGAATACCCTATTAGAGAATTAATAGAGGGAGGGGTCTCTGAATCAGGACCCTCATCTATTAGCCAGAGTGGAGGGTGTCTTTAAAGAGCATATTAAAGAGGCTCTGTCACCAGATTTTGCAACCCCTATCTGCTATTGCAGCAGATCGGCGCTGCTATGTAGATTACAGTAACGTTTTTATTTTTAAAAAACGAGCATTTTTGGCCAAGTTATGACCATTTTTGTAGTTATGCAAATAAGGCTTGCAAAAGTCCAAGTGGGCGTGTTTAAAGTAAAAGTCCAAGTGGGCGTGTATTATGTGCGTACATCGGGGCGTTTTTAATACTTTTACTATCTGGGCGTTCTGATGAGAAGTATCATCCACTTCTCTTCAGAACGCCCAGCTTCTGGCAGATCACGCTGTGACGTCACTCACAGGTCCTGCATCGTGTCAGACGAGCGAGGACACATCGGCACCAGAGGCTACAGTTGATTCTGCAGCAGCATCAGCATTTGTAGGTAAGTAGCTACATCGACTTACCTGCTAACGCCGATGCTGCTGCAGAATCAACTGAAGCCTCTGGTGCCGATGTGTCCTCGCTCGTCTGACACGATGCAGGACCTGTGAGTGACGTCACAGCGTGATCTGGCAGAAGCTGGGCGTTCTGAAGAGAAGTGGATGATACTTCTCTTCAGAGCGCCCAGCTAGTAAAAGTAGTAAAAACGCCCCGATGTACGCACATAATACACGCCCAGTTGGACTTTTACTTTAAACACGCCCACTTGGACTTTTGCAAGCCTCATTTGCATAACTACAAAAATGGTCATAACTTGGCCAAAAATGCTCGTTTTTTAAAAATAAAAACGTTACTGTAATCTACATTGCAGCGCCTATCTGCTGCAATAGCAGATAGGGGTTGCAAAATCTGGTGACAGAGCCTCTTTAAGCTCTGGGGGACCCAACACATCCATGAATTATACAGACAGCCCATTGATTTTAATTCTTAATTCCACCTGTGGTGGCGCTGCAGGGAAATTGAACACTTAGATATCTGCATCTTAATAAATTACTGTAAAGGATCTGCCAGGCACTACGTCTGTGGAGACTCCCAGGGTTAATCAGTCGACACCTGAGGCCAGACCTCTTAGACTGACACCGGCTCCCACCAATCAGGGTGGCAGGCTCAGGAGTGGGAGAGCCTATCGCGGCCTGGTCAGTCAGAGTTAGCTCCGCCCCCTGTCCATTTATACCTGCAGTTTTCTCTTCCTCATTGCTTGTTATTCTTTTGGATTCCTGGCCCCACTGCTGCTTGCTCCAGCCTGCTTCTGCCGTGCTTCTGCCTTGCTGCAGATCTCCTTGACTTGACTTGCTTTGCTTTGCTTTGCCCCTGGCTTGCTTCTATCTCCGTGCCCGCTCGGGTTACTCACTTCGTCCTGGTCCTGACTGTTCGTTCGCCGCTCCGTTTCCTCGTGGCGTTCCGTGGCTACTGCCCCTTCCCTTGCGTGTTCCCTGTTTGTTTTCCTGTGCACTTAGACAGCGTAGGGACCGCCGCCCAGTTGTACCTCGTCGCCTAGGGCGGGTCGTTGCAAGTAGGCAGGGACAGGGCGGTGGGTAGATTAGGGCTCACTTTCCCTTCACCTCCTTCCTGCCATCACAGAATAACAAGCCCTTACCTAGTCTACCATTTCTCCTACGCTGTCGCTATCATGGACCCCCTTGAGACCCTGACCCAGCAGATGCAGGGCCTCTCCCTACAGGTCCAGGCCCTGGCCCAAAGGGTTGGGCGCACCATCTCACCTCTAGAACCCGACCTCAAGTTACCTGACCGGTTTTCAGGGGACCGTAAGACGTTTCTCTCCTTCCGGGAGAGTTGCAGACTATATTTCCGCCTTAAGCCCCACTCCTCAGGTTCCGAGAACCAGCGGGTGGGTATCATCATATCCCGACTCCAGGAAGGGCCCCAAGAGTGGGCCTTCTCCTTGGCTCCTGACGCCCCTGAACTTTCCTCTGTTGATCGTTTTTTCTCTGCCCTCGGACTCATTTACGACGAGACTGACAGGACTGCTTTAGCCGAGAGTCAGTTGGTGACCTTACGTCAGGGTAGGAGACCGGTTGAGGAATACTGTTCTGATTTTAGGAAGTGGTGCGTAGCTTCTCAGTGGAACGATCCGGCCCTAAGGTGCCAGTTTAGGTTAGGATTATCTGACGCCCTGAAGGATCTGCTGGTTAGCTACCCCTCGTCTGACTCTCTTGACCAGGTTATGGCCCTAGCAGTACGACTTGACCGACGTCTCAGGGAACGTCAGCTAGAACGCTTCAGTGTGCTCCCCTCTGACTTTTCTGCGATCCCCCCCGAGGTCCCGCCTCCTCGCCCCTCCACGGAGGACTCGGAGGTACCTATGCAACTCGGGGCCTCCATGTCCCCTCGACAACGTAGGGAGTTTCGCAGAATGAACGGTCTCTGCTTCTACTGTGGGGACGACAAGCATCTACTGAACACCTGTCCCAGGCGCAAGAATAAGAAGCTGGAAAACTTCCGCGCCTAAGTGATCATCGGGGAGGTCACTTGGGCGCACAGGTATTTCCCGTTAATGTGAAACGCAATAAAATTTTGCTTCCCTTTCAGGTCTCGTTTGCTGGCCGGTCTGCCACGGGCAGTGCTTTCGTGGATTCTGGCTCATCTGCTAATATCATGTCTGTGGAATTTGCTATGTCTCTAAAGATGCCTTGTATTGATTTACCTTATCCTATCCCTGTAGTAGGAATCGACTCTACTCCCCTTGCTAATGGTTATTTTACTCAGCATACTCCTGTTTTTGAACTCCTGGTTGGCTCCATGCATTTGGAGCAGTGCTCTGTACTGGTAATGCAGGGATTATCGTCTGATCTGGTTTTAGGCCTTCCCTGGTTGCAGTTGCATAATCCCACGTTTGATTGGAATACTGGGGATCTCACCAAATGGGGTAATGAATGTCTTATGTCATGTCTTTCTGTTAACTCTATTTCTCCCCGGGAGGAGGTAAACACGCTTCCTGAGTTCGTTCAGGACTTCGCCGATGTGTTTTCTAAGGAGGCCTCCGAGGTGTTGCCCCCCCATAGAGATTACGATTGCGCTATCGATTTGGTGCCTGGTGCCAAGCTTCCTAAAGGTAGGATATTTAATCTTTCATGTCCTGAACGTGAAGCCATGAGGGTGTATATCCAGGAATGCCTGGCCAAGGGTTTCATTCGCCCCTCGACTTCTCCTGTAGGTGCTGGCTGCTTCTTCGTGGGGAAGAAGGATGGTGGTCTTAGGCCGTGCATTGATTATCGTAACCTGAATAAGGTCACTGTAAGGAACCAGTACCCACTTCCTTTGATTCCGGATCTTTTTAATCAGGTTCAGGGAGCCCAATGGTTTTCTAAGTTCGATCTACGGGGGGCATATAACCTTATCCGCATCAAAGAGGGGGATGAGTGGAAAACTGCGTTCAACACACCCGAGGGTCATTTCGAATACCTGGTCATGCCCTTTGGGTTGTGTAACGCCCCTGCTGTCTTCCAGAATTTTATTAATGAAATCCTGAGAGAGTACCTGGGTAATTTTCTTGTTGTGTACCTTGATGACATACTGGTGTTTTCCAAGGACTGGTCCTCTCACGTGGAGCATGTCAGGAAGGTGCTCCAGGTCCTTCGGGAGAATAATCTGTTTGCTAAGACTGAAAAATGTGTCTTTGGGGTACAGGAGATACCATTTTTAGGGCAAATCCTCACTCCTCATGAATTCCGCATGGACCCTGCCAAGGTTCAAGCTGTGGCGGAATGGGTCCAACCTGCCTCCCTTAAAGCGTTACAGTGTTTTTTAGGGTTCGCCAACTATTACAGGAGATTTATTGCCAACTTCTCGGTCGTCGCTAAGCCTCTTACGGACCTTACCCGCAAGGGTGCTGATGTCCTCCATTGGCCCCCTGAGGCCGTCCAGGCCTTTGAGACTCTCAAGAAGTGCTTTATCTCGGCCCCCGTGCTGATTCAGCCCAACCAAGAGGAGTCATTTATTGTGGAGGTTGACGCTTCCGAGGTGGGAGTGGGGGCCGTCTTGTCCCAGGGTACCAGCTCCCTCACCCATCTCCGCCCCTGTGCTTACTTCTCTAGGAAGTTTTCGCCCACGGAGAGTAACTATGATATTGGCAACCGCGAACTTCTAGCCATTAAATGGGCTTTTGAGGAGTGGCGGCACTTCCTGGAGGGGGCCAGACACCAGGTAACGGTCCTTACGGATCACAAGAATCTGGTTTTCCTAGAATCGGCCCGGAGGCTTAATCCTAGACAAGCTCGGTGGGCACTATTCTTTACCAGATTTAATTTCTTGGTTACCTATAGGGCTGGGTCCAAGAATATTAAGGCTGATGCTCTGTCACGTAGTTTCATGGCCAATCCTCCTTCCGAGAAGGATCCCGCTTGTATTTTACCCCCTGGTATAATCGTCTCTGCCACGGATTCTGATTTAGCTTCTGATATCGCGGCTGATCAGGGTGCAGCTCCCGGGAACGTCCCTGGGGACAAACTGTTTGTTCCCCTGCAATACCGGCTGAGGGTACTCAGGGAAAACCATGACTCCGCTCTATCTGGTCATCCTGGCATCTTGGGCACCAAACACCTCATTACGAGAAACTATTGGTGGCCTGGGTTGCCTAAAGATGTTAGGGCTTACGTCGCCGCTTGTGAGGTTTGCGCTAGGTCCAAAACCCCTAGGTCCCGACCTGCGGGCCTACTACGTCCCTTGCCCATTCCCCAGAGACCTTGGACCCATATCTCCATGGATTTTATCACCGATTTGCCTCCATCTCAGGGCAAGTCGGTGGTGTGGGTGGTAGTCGACCGCTTCAGCAAGATGTGCCACTTTGTGCCCCTTAAGAAGCTACCTAACGCCAAGACGTTAGCTTCTTTGTTTGTGAAACACATCCTGCGTCTCCATGGGGCCCCAGTCAATATCGTTTCGGACAGAGGGGTACAATTTGTTTCCTTATTTTGGAGAGCCTTTTGTAAAAAGTTGGAGATTGATCTGTCCTTCTCCTCCGCCTTCCATCCCGAAACTAACGGCCAAACGGAAAGGACCAACCAATCCCTGGAACAATATTTAAGGTGTTTCATCTCTGACTGTCAATTCGATTGGGTCTCATTCCTTCCCCTTGCTGAATTTTCCCTGAATAACCGGGTCAGTAACTCGTCAGGGGTCTCCCCGTTTTTCTGTAATTTCGGGTTTAACCCAAGGTTCTCCTCCGTCTCCCCTGGTTGTTCCAATAATCCTGAGGAAGAGGATGTTCATCGGGAACTGTGCACTGTCTGGGCCCAGGTTCAGAAGAACCTAGAGGCGTCCCAGAGCGCACAAAAGATTCAGGCGGATAGTAGACGTTCTGCTAAGCCCCGGTTTGTCGTCGGGGATTTGGTCTGGTTGTCGTCCAGGAACTTGCGCCTTAAGGTCCCGTCCAGGAAGTTTGCTCCCCGATTTATTGGGCCTTATAAGGTCATTGAAGTCCTCAACCCTGTATCCTTCCGTCTGGAGCTGCCCCCATCCTTCCGCATACACGACGTCTTTCATGCTTCCCTCCTTAAACGCTGCTCCCCGTCCTGGTCCCCCTCTAGGAAACCTCCTGTTCCCGTTCTCACCCCTGAGGGGGTGGAATTCGAGGTGGCCAAGATTGTGGACAGTAGGATGATCCAGGGCTCCCTCCAGTACCTGGTCCATTGGAGAGGATACGGGCCGGAGGAGAGGACTTGGGTACCTGCTCGAGATGTTCACGCTGGGGTATTGGTCAGGAGGTTCCACCTTCTCTTCCCCACTAAACCGGGTCCTCTTAGTAAGGGTCCGGTGGCCCCTCATAAAAGGGGGAGTACTGTAAAGGATCTGCCAGGCACTACGTCTGTGGAGACTCCCAGGGTTAATAAGTCGACACCTGAGGCCAGACCTCTTAGACTGACACCGGCTCCCACCAATCAGGGTGGCAGGCTCAGGAGTGGGAGAGCCTATCGCGGCCTGGTCAGTCAGAGTTAGCTCCGCCCCCTGTCCATTTATACCTGCAGTTTTCTCTTCCTCATTGCTTGTTATTCTTTTGGATTCCTGGCCCCACTGCTGCTTGCTCCAGCCTGCTTCTGCCGTGCTTCTGCCTTGCTGCAGTTCTCCTTGACTTGACTTGCTTTGCTTTGCTTTGCCCCTGGCTTGCTTCTGTCTCCGTGCCCGCTCGGGTTACTCACTTCGTCCTGGTCCTGACTGTTCGTTCGCCGCTCCGTTTCCTCGTGGCGTTCCGTGGCTACTGCCCCTTCCCTTGCGTGTTCCCTGTTTGTTTTCCTGTGCACTTAGACAGCGTAGGGACCGCCGCCCAGTTGTACCTCGTCGCCTAGGGCGGGTCGTTGCAAGTAGGCAGGGACAGGGCGGTGGGTAGATTAGGGCTCACTTTCCCTTCACCTCCTTCCTGCCATCACAATTACATGTTATTGATATTTTTTTTACAGTCTTCTTTATTCCATTGTGTAAGGGCCTGTTCACATCACCGTTCGCTTTCCGTTCCGGGGTTCACCCGACGGAAACCTCCGATGGAACCCCGGAACGGAAAGCGAACGGTGATGTGAACAGGCCCTAATATTCTAGAGTAAAAACATGAAAATTGATTTCAGTCTGCATAAGGGATAAATGGATGTGTGAATAATATTAGGGCAGTACTCGGTTATTGCGGGATTTTTAAGAGGCTGTAAAACTAAACTATTCGAGATTTCATGAAGAGATTTTCAAGCACTTTCCAATGTACTTGTGGTATATAGTAACATTATTTTATGTTGTGGGGCTCATATCTATCTATCTATCTATCTATCTATCTATCTATCTATCTATCTATCTATCTATCTATCTATCTATCTATCTATCTATCTATCTATCTATCTATCTTTACATATTCTGTGAATTCATCCTGCAATACTAAATCCATAGAAATTTCTGTTCTATATCTAAAGATGAAATTACCCATTTCTGCTTTTTATAAAACTGACATTTCATTAAATAGATCTGAGCAATCTTAATTACAATATATCCACTACTATATGTTGGATCAATTATGTGGTGGTAATATGTGAGCAGCTAAACCATGTACCTGCAAAGAAATGTATTACATTTATACGCTTGTACTAATTAAATCTATTGGTCTGACATTTGGTAGAGCGGTCATAGTGGAGTTTAATTACCTCTGTTCTTTCACATAAGGGATTGCGGTTAAAGGATATAAGTAGCATTTCCAGTGTGATTCCAGCCAGTCTACAGCATTCAAAGTGGCAGAAATGTCCTCTATAGCCACAGTGAATAAACTAGACCTAGAGGCATGGGTCTAAATATAACTATGGATCATATCTACACTGTATGGATATAAGTATTGGGACACACTTCGAAATCATTGAATTCAGGTGTTTCCTGCAGTCGCCTTTACAAACATTTTGTGATAGAATGGGTCATTGCAAAGAGATCACTGAATTCCAGCGTGGTCCTGTAATAGGACGCCACCGTTGTAGCAAGTTAGTTCCTGAAATTTCTTCCCTCCTAGATATTCCCGATCAACTGTGAGTGATATTATTGTAAAGTGGAAGCATTTAGAAACCACAGCAACTTAGTCACGAAGTAGCAGACCACGTAAGGCTACGGAGCGTGGTCGCCAAGAGCTGAGCCGCATAGTGCATAAAAGTCACCAACGCTCTGCTGACTCAATAACTGCAGAGTACAAACCTCCTCTGGTATTAATATATGCATGAAAACTGTGCGCTGGGAGCTTAAAGGCATGGGTTTCCATCACCGAGCAGCTGCATGCCAGCCTTACATCACCAAACTCAATGCCAATGGTCGGGTGGAGTGATGTAAATCACACCGCCACTGGACTATGAAGCAGTGGAAACGTGTTCTGTGCATTGACGCTTCTCTATCTGGCGGTCTGATGGATGAGGGACAAGTCTGGGTTTGGTGAATGCCAGGAGAACGTTACCTGCCTGACTGCGTTGTGCCAGCTGTAAAGTTTGGTGGCGGAGTGATAATGTTATGGGGTGTTTTTGAGGATCGGCCTATCCCCTTAGTTCCAGTGAAGGAAAATCTTAATTCTTCAACATACCAAGACATTTTGGACAATTGTAGGTTCCAACTTTGTGTCAATAATTTAGGGTTTGTGTAATGACGGGGTAGGGAGACAGACAGGTGAGCCCTAATCTACCCGCCACTCAGTTCCTGCCTACTTGCACGGCCCATCCTAGGCGACGGCGTACAACTGGGCGATGGCTCAATATGTGTACGACAGACAAACAAACAAGGGTTCACAGAAGCTAAGGGAAATGGGGCAGTTGCCCACGGCAACAACGTGAGCAACAGGAGTAGTGAACCAGCCGAGTCAAACCAGGAGTGTACGAGGTAACAAACGCAGAGCAGGAGCGTAATCAGTAAAGCCAGGGTCAAAATGAAGCAAGGTCAAAAATAATAGCAGGAGCAGCAGAGCCAGGAAACAGGAAAGAATCACAGGCACAGACAAGCAGGAGATGAGGGTATAAATAGACAGAGGGCGGGATCTAGAACCGTCTGGCCAGGCTGTGATAGGTTCTCCCACTCCTGAGCCTACCAGCCTGATTGGTAGCAGATCGAGTCACTCTATCAGACCTAGGAGCAGGTGCGGACTGATTACCCACGGGCGTCGACACAGAAGCTGTGTCTGGCAGATCCTTTACAGTTTGGCTCTCTTCTGTTCCAGCATGACTGCGCCCCAGTGCACAAGGTCCATAAAGACATGGTTGGTTGGTTGGTTTGGTTGGTTGGTTTGGTTGGTTGGGTGAGTTTGATGTGGAAGAACTTGACTGGCCGGACAGAGCCCTGACTTCAGCCCATTCAAAACTTTTGGAATGAACTAGAACAGAGATTGTGAGCCCGGCCCCCTCCTCCAACATCAGTGTCTAACCTCACAAATGCTCTTCTGGCTGAATAGACAAAAATTCCCACCGACTTTTCAACATTTTGTAGAAAGTCTTCCCAGAAGAGTGGAAGCTGTTTTATTTGCAAAATGGGGGACTAACTCCATATGAATGCCTATGGATTTGGAATGGGATGTCATAAAAGCTCTTGTAGGTGTAATGTGCAGGTGTCCCAATACTTTTGTCCATATTACTATCTATCTATTTATATATCTATCTCTCTTATGTCTATCGACCTACCTGTCCCTTCCTTGTCATTTATGGGTTTTTTTTGTTTTTATTTTGCAACACACATTTTTGATAACAGGATATATCGGTTGTCTACTTTGAATTAGCCTCTCTGAATCTAACAATCAAATATAATTTTCCCATCAGGTTTAATAGTAAAGTAACATTTTTTACCATCAGTTTCTGAAGAAATAATTAAAAATGTACTAATATGGCTGCACTTATGTAAAAATGGCCACCACAACAAAACAGAAAAATTATAAAACATAATAACCAAACTTTAGCTGCCGCTCCTACTTCTGATTAACTTATATATGGACAATTTTATATTTTGGGTTGAAATCGTGAAAAAATATGAAATTATCCCTTTAAATCTATTGTCAATAACAGAACACTGTTATTTTCTACCGGAAATCCCAGTGTTTATAAATTCCCAATATGCATAGAATTAAACAAATAAAGTAATTTGCAATTCAAGGATTAAGATATTTTTTCCCTGATCTTGGAAAGATTACAACATTTTTGAATTTTAATGTAATGGTATGTGAGAGTGCAGCCTGCAAGCTCCATCACCCCATGAATTCCAACAACTGCTTGCCCAGCTGGTGATCATACCATGGAACCTGCCTGGGGGCATCTCCAGATGGCTCAGTGTGTCTCAGATTGAATGTTGGGAAAACTATTTATTTGGGAGAGGCGATAAAGGTTATCAGTGAAAATGCTGGGAAATTTAAAGGGACTCTTGTCTTTCTGCAGAGAAAATAATTTCCTTTAACAGATATCAGAATATTCAGTGATTAACAGAATTTCTTATCATTTGCCCCTGGGTGGTGGGCCTCTGAAAACGGGGAAGTGGTAACAAGCAATTGTCCCTATTACAAGTTAAAGAGGTATTATGGTTTCTGAAATTTTTCGATATACTTTCGGTATAAATTATCAGTTTTCAAGATCTCTGTTTGCAGTCATTTATGAGGCAATCTCATTGTTTGCGTTCAGCAGATACAGATCTGCCCTGGACATGTAATACACACATAAATACACGGCTCGTTACAAGATGTAGCTTTGATAAACTAAGCACCTTAGCTGTGTCTACAAATCCCATGCAGACCTATGTGTGTCCATGGTTACAGACTACAAACAAACCTTGTGTAGTCTGATCCTACATTCATGTGTTACTCTCTTTTCCATCTCTGCCCCCCTTTTCTACTGTCTGTAGGTTAGAGGGTTAGAAAGAAGTAGGGCAGATGGATGGGAGTTTGACTGCAGAATCAGACCACTCACAGGATTTGTATGCAGTCTGTAACCATGGAGACACCTAGGTCTGGATAGGAGCTGTGCACCCAAAATGGTAGGATATTTTTAATCAAGACTATTTGCAAAGGTCATTTTAAATGCAGGGAAGGAAAGTCAACATGGATTGTTCTGTGTAGTGGGCACAACGGTATAGACAATTCTTTATTAATGTTATTACTGTACTGGCATAACAATTTGGCCTACACTTCTCCATGGGTATACACGATATGTCGCTCTAGTGTGGGAACAGTCTGCTTTTAGCACTACTGTTTGGTACATTGAGGTATTAGGGTAGAACATACCCTATGAAAATTTCTACGGCACATAGTTCACTGCTTCCATAACTGAGGCTCCTGGTAGAGTGTCATTATATGAGACAACCCCTGTCTATAACACCTATTCAGGCATATGAATGTCATAGAGGTGGGTCCACATAGTGGAGAGCTGCTAAGTTATAGTGTCTCCGCTCTGGTGGACAGCTATCCATGCACTACATGGTCAGCAATTTGTTTTAATTGCTGTCATGTAATACTACATTTTTCCTGCAGTGGCCGCTGTAGGGGAAATGTATAGCCTAAAAAAGGAATTCTGATCGCTGGATCTGTTGATCGACAAGTGGTTGTCTTTAGAAAAGGGGTTGTCCTCATCATAAAACCCCTTTCGGGACTCCCTAATGCATTACAATCAGTAGCTCCATAAATTAATGCCCACACCAAAGAAATGATATTGAATTCTACCTATTTGGGTAAGAGCTCTCCTTTAAATCAGATTGTGTTTATGCGGCTAGACATGCAATTCACAGTGGCTGCGAGCTATTTTCTTCCATACAAATGTGTGAGTGAAGGTGCACAGTTCACCAAACCCATGTTATTATCCAGAGAATTCAAGTTAATGGGGATTTCATGAGGCAATCGGCCACCACTGTTAATTCTTTCATTACCGGGAACTTGTTGTACAATGGAGCTGCTGGAGACGGTAATGGTTTGTATTTTCTTTCATATATTTCAGTATATTTGCAAAGAGAAAAAGGAATTGTTTTTCCGCAGGAAATCAATATACAGCAGCTGTCTATATACGGCTGCTTAGCGGCCGCGCCATTGTTTTCTTGAGTCAACAAACAGAAGTTACTAGGTAATATACAAGTGTTTTGTAACACCGGCTCATTAATTCTTTTCACTGTGTTGTAATGAGCTGCATGTTAATTTTTTTTACTGTTTGCTTTTTTTCCATCCTTTCTAAAGCACGGAGCCATGGGTAAAATGTTACGGTAATAAATCTTGAATTATAACAGATTATTCCATGTATTGAAGTCTAAATTGGAAAGAAAGTTTGAAACAAAAGGACTAAATGCAATAACACAAGACTGTAGAAAAAAAGTTATAACTTCTGGAAGGCGGGAGGAAAAAACAAAAAGAGAAAAACTGAAAAATGGCATAAAAAAATGGGTGACCATGTAGATCAGGGGTCAGCAACCTTCGGCACTCCAGCTGTTGTGAAACTGTAATACCCAGCAAGTCCTGACAGCCTTTGGCTGGAATAATAAAGCCTTTGACTGGCAGGGCATGCTGGGAATTGTAGTTTCACGCTGGGAATTGTAGTTTCACAACAGCTGGAATGCCAAAGGTTGATAACCCCATCAAGTCAACCAAAATTGAGCTGTTTCCCGAACTCCCATTTACTTCTATGGGAGTTGCGGAAACAGGGTAGCAAAACGTGCTCAGTTGTTTCTGGAAAACCCGGCCACCACGTCCGACAGTCAGGGCTTGTTTAATACAAAGTGTGGCACTGGGCAAAGTTAAAAGTGGGGCCCCAAATGCTGAATTACTGTATCAATAATGCAGTCAATTCAGAAGGCGATGTGTAGAGAACTGCATCGCTGATTTCAAATACGTCGAGGAAAGTTGCAAGACCCAAAGCATATGTCCCCCCTCTCACACCCAAAAATTATCTAAAAAACATATACAGTTATTATATCATACCACTATACAAGATGAAATATTACCTCATGCTGTTACTGAACACAACTCACTATTATAAGACCAATATTACCAATAATAACACAATATAAGGTAAAAATACCTCCACACCATAACCACATAGTGACTGAATACCCTTGTACTGTCACTGAATAATATCTCCATACCATAACCACATAGTGACTGAATAATACCACCACACTGTTACTGAATAATACCGCCACACCATAACCCCATAAAGACTGAATAATACCCCCATACTGTTGCTGAAAAATATCACCACACTATAACCAAATAGTGACTGAATAATACCCCCATACTGTTACTGAATAATACAGCCACACCATAACCACATAGTGACTGAATAATACCCCCATATTGTTACTGAATAATACCCCCATACTGTTACTGAATAATACCCCCATAGTGTTACTGAATAATACCGCCACACCATAACCACATAGTGACTGAATAGTACCCCCACACTGTTACTGAATAATACCGCTACACCATAACCACATAGTGACTGACTAATACCCCCATACAGTTACAGAATAATACCACCACACAATAACCACATAGTGACTGAATAATACCCCCAGACTGTTACTGAAAAATACAGCCACACCATAACCACATAGTGACTGAATAATACCCCCATACTGTTACTGAATAATACCGCCACACCATAACCCCATAGGGACTGAATAATACCCCCATACTGTTACTGAAAAATATCGCCACACTATAACCAAATAGTGACTGAATAATACCCCCATACTGTTACTGAATAATACAGCCACACCATAACCACATAGTGACTGAATAATACCCCCATATTGTTACTGAATAATACCCCCATACTGTTACTGAATAATACCCCCATAGTGTTACTGAATAATACTGCCACACCATAACCACATAGTGACTGAATAGTACCCCCACACTGTTACTGAATAATACCGCTACACCATAACCACATAGTGACTGACTAATACCCCCATACAGTTACAGAATAATACCACCACACAATAACCACATAGTGACTGAATAATACCCCCAGACTGTTACTGAAAAATACAGCCACACCATAACCACATAGTGACTGAATAATACCCCCATACTGTTACTGAATAATACCGCCACACCATAACCCCATAGGGACTGAATAATACCCCCATACTGTTACTGAAAAATATCGCCACACTATAACCAAATAGTGACTGAATAATACCCCCATACTGTTACTGAATAATACCACCACACCATAACCACATAGTGACTAAATAATACCCCGTACTGTTACTGAATAATACCTCCACACCATAACCACATAGTGACTGAATAATATTCCATACTGTTACTAAATAAAACCTTCACACCATCACCACATAGTGACTGAATAATACTCCCATACTGTTACTGAATAATACCACCACACCATAACCACATAGTGACTGAATAATACTCCCATATTGTTACTGAATAATGCCTCTGCACCATAACCACATGGTGACTGAATAATACCCCCATACAGTCACTGAATAATACCACCATACCATAACCACATAGTGACTGAATAATACCCCCATACTGTTACTGAATAATACCCCCATACTGTTACTGAATAATACCCCCATAGTGTTACTGAATAATACCGCCACACCATAACCACATAGTGAATGAATAATACCCCCACACTGTTACTGAATAATACCGCTACACCATAACCACATAGTGACTGACTAATACCCCCATACTGTTACTGAATAATACCACCACACCATAACCACATAGTGACTGAATAATACCCCCAGACTGTTACTGAAAAATACAGCCACACCATAACCACATAGTGACTGAATAATACCCCCATACTGTTACTGAATAATACCGCCACAGCATAACCCCATAGGGACTGAATAATACCCCCATACTGTTACTGAAAAATATCGCCACACTATAACCAAATAGTGACTGAATAATACCCCTATACTGTTACTGAATAATACCACCACACCATAACCACATAGTGACTAAATAATACCCCCGTACTGTTACTGAATAATACCTCCACACCATAACCACATAGTGACTGAATAATATTCCATACTGTTACTAAATAAAACCTTCACACCATCACCACATAGTGACTGAATAATACTCCCATACTGTTACTGAATAATACCGCCACACCATAACCACATAGTGACTGAATAATACTCCCATATTGTTACTGAATAATGCCTCTGCACCATAACCACATGGTGACTGAATAATACCCCCATACAGTCACTGAATAATACCACCACACCATAACTACACAATGACTGAATAATACGCCCATACTGTCACTGAATAATACCTCCACACCATAACTACATAATGACTGAATAATACCCCCATACAGTTACTGAATAATACCACCACACCATAACAACATAATGACTGAATAATACCCCCATACTGTCACTGAATAATACCTTCACACCATAACCACATAATGACTGAATAATACCCCCATACTGTTACTGAATAATACCTCCACACCATAACCACATAGTGACTGAATAATACCCCCATACAGTTACTGAATTATAGCGCCACACCATAACCACATAGTGACTGAATAATACCCCCATACTGTTACTGAATTATAGCGCCACACCATAACCACATAGTGACTGAATAATACCCTCATACTGTTACTGAATAATACCTCCACACCATAACCACATAGTGACTGAATAATACCCCCATACTGTTACTGAATAATACCGCCACACCATAACCACATAGTGACTGAATAATACCCCCATACTGTTACTGAATAATACCACCACACCATAACCACATAGTGACTAAATAATACCCCGTACTGTTACTGAATAATACCTCCACACCATAACCACATAGTGACTGAATAATATTCCATACTGTTACTAAATAAAACCTTCACACCATCACCACATAGTGACTGAATAATACTCCCATACTGTTACTGAATAATACCACCACACCATAACCACATAGTGACTGAATAATACTCCCATATTGTTACTGAATAATGCCTCTGCACCATAACCACATGGTGACTGAATAATACCCCCATACAGTCACTGAATAATACCACCATACCATAACCACATAGTGACTGAATAATACCCCCATACTGTTACTGAATAATACCCCCATACTGTTACTGAATAATACCCCCATAGTGTTACTGAATAATACCGCCACACCATAACCACATAGTGAATGAATAATACCCCCACACTGTTACTGAATAATACCGCTACACCATAACCACATAGTGACTGACTAATACCCCCATACTGTTACTGAATAATACCACCACACCATAACCACATAGTGACTGAATAATACCCCCAGACTGTTACTGAAAAATACAGCCACACCATAACCACATAGTGACTGAATAATACCCCCATACTGTTACTGAATAATACCGCCACAGCATAACCCCATAGGGACTGAATAATACCCCCATACTGTTACTGAAAAATATCGCCACACTATAACCAAATAGTGACTGAATAATACCCCTATACTGTTACTGAATAATACCACCACACCATAACCACATAGTGACTAAATAATACCCCCGTACTGTTACTGAATAATACCTCCACACCATAACCACATAGTGACTGAATAATATTCCATACTGTTACTAAATAAAACCTTCACACCATCACCACATAGTGACTGAATAATACTCCCATACTGTTACTGAATAATACCGCCACACCATAACCACATAGTGACTGAATAATACTCCCATATTGTTACTGAATAATGCCTCTGCACCATAACCACATGGTGACTGAATAATACCCCCATACAGTCACTGAATAATACCACCACACCATAACTACACAATGACTGAATAATACGCCCATACTGTCACTGAATAATACCTCCACACCATAACTACATAATGACTGAATAATACCCCCATACAGTTACTGAATAATACCACCACACCATAACAACATAATGACTGAATAATACCCCCATACTGTCACTGAATAATACCTTCACACCATAACCACATAATGACTGAATAATACCCCCATACTGTTACTGAATAATACCTCCACACCATAACCACATAGTGACTGAATAATACCCCCATACAGTTACTGAATTATAGCGCCACACCATAACCACATAGTGACTGAATAATACCCCCATACTGTTACTGAATTATAGCGCCACACCATAACCACATAGTGACTGAATAATACCCTCATACTGTTACTGAATAATACCTCCACACCATAACCACATAGTGACTGAATAATACCCCCATACTGTTACTGAATAATACCGCCACACCATAACCACATAGTGACTGAATAATACCCAATACTGTTACTAAATAATACCACCATAATATTACTGAAGAAAAACTGCTATACAAAGACCAATATCACCACTATATAGTGACCATATAGTGGTAGATGCCAGTTATACACAGGAGCTCTCGAGTGATTACAGCACATTTATCATACCTCCCAACTTTTGAATTCGGAAAAGAGGGTCATTTTAATCCACGCCCCCTAACCACGCCCAATATCCCGCATAAACACATCAGCACTGCGGATCTCTAGGCTGTCTGGATATCACAGATATTATTGATCCGGTCATGTCGTCTTTATGTTACTTTTCCTAACTTGGGTATAACATTTGCTCATCACGGCGGCAGCTGCAGGACAAACCAAAAGGCTGAGAACAATGAAAGTCAAGAGGGAGACCATGTGGTTGATGACTTTTCAATTGACAGGTAGCAGAGTTACATGATGGGGATTTTTTTTTTCCAGTTGTGTAACTCTGCTACCGGTCAATGGAAAAATCATGCACCAGAGCCCCCTTGTAGATCGCTCCACACACAGCCCCCTGTAGATAGCGTCAGACACAGCCCCCCTGTAGATAGCTCCAGATACAGCACCCCTGTAGATAGCTCCAGACACAGCCGCCCTGTACATAGCGTAAGATACAGACCCCTGCAGATAGCACCAGACACAGCCCCCCTGCAGATAGCGCCACACACAGCCCCCTGTACATAGCGCCAGATACAGCCCCCCTGTACATAGCGCCACACACAGCCCCCCTGTAGATAGCGCCACACACAGCCCCCTGTAGATAGCGCCACACACAGCCCCCCTGTAGATAGCTCCACACACAGCCCCCTGTAGATAGCTCCACACACAGCCCCCTGTAGATAGCACCACACACAGCCCCCCTGTAGATAGCGCCACATACAGCCCTCCCTGTAGATAGCTCCACACACAGCCCCCCTGTACATAGCTACACACACAGCCCCCTGTAGATAGCTCCACACACAGACCTCCTGTAGATAGCTCCACACACAGACCTCCTGTAGATAGCTCCACACACAGCCCCCTGTAGATAGCTCCACACACAGCCCCCCTGTACATAGCGCCACACACAGCCCCCCAGTAGGTAGCACAGCAAACAACCCCCTTATACTTTGTGCCATAATGCCGCCAGAGCGGAGAGCGGTAGAGGTAGCCGGCCCTACTGCTGCCACTCTCCGCTCTGCTTTGACGTCACTCACCGTCAGAAGAAGGCAGGAGTCTTGCAGCGGCGTTCTCACTGGTGTCGATGCTGGCCCCAGAGTGGACCAGTCCAGTCACCTGACCGGTGAGGTCAGATGACAGGTCAGATGACTGGACTGGTCCACTCCCAGGCCGGCATCGATCCCAGTGAGAACACCGCCGCAAGACTCCTGCCTTCTTCTGATCGCTGCTTCAGTTAGCAGCGATCAGCTGATTTGATGCAGCGCCCAGCGGGACATTTTGCAGACCGCCCGGGATGGCGGGACAGCGGTGAGAAACCGGGACTGTCCCGCCCGATCCGGGACGGTTGGGAGGTATGCATTTATATCCAGTTATTCACAGGTGATGTTTTCTATTACTAGCGTCATTCACTTTCCCTATTTATCTCCATCTGGCCCAGCCCACTGTGTGACGACTTTTTCCAGCCACGACTCATCTCTGCAGAATTTGACACACATACATGTTGGTTTCTTACTTTTCCATCACCTTCCTCACTTTTACCCCATCCTCTAAACAAACTCGTTATCTACAGTGCCCCACATGGTAATAATGATCCCTCATTGCTCGACACAATAAAAGTGCCCCATCAGTAACCGTGCCCCCACACAATAATAATGCCCCCTTTATGCCCCCTGTAGATTGCGCCACACACAGCCCCCCTTGTAGATAGTGCCACACACATCCCCCCTTGTAGATAGTGCCACACAGCCCTCCTTTGTAGATCATGCCACACAGCCCTTCTCCCCTTGTATATAATGCCACACAGGCCCCCCCCCAAATAAATTGCACTTACCAAGCCCCGTTCCCGTGGCGGATGATGCGCTTTACAGCCTCTGGACGGGAGCCTTGTGTAGGCCAGCGTGATGCAGTGACGTCATCACACTGGGTGCGCAGAGATTATGTCCAGGGTTTTATAGGCTGCAGGCCTGACGTAACCTGCTACCTATAGTATTCAATTGTATTTGCAACTTGAGGACGCAGATACAATTGAATGTGGCAGTCGCTAGCACCGCCCGATCCGGTGCTAGCAATGCCGCAGGGCACGAGGGGGCCCGTGTCGCAGGGCACGAGGGGGCCCGTGTCGCCCGGTCTATAAATGTTACTCTATGGCTGCTATAGTGGGCAGGGGGCCATGAGAGGATGGGGGCCTTAGGCAATTGGCCAGTTCGCCCCCCTAATACCGGCCCTGCAGACAGTGGTTGGGGACCAGCAACAGCTGCAGAAGGCAGGACGGGGCTCAAGGGGGCCTGTTTTAAAGTTACGGGTGGGATCTGCATCTCTCAGATATTTATGGTGTATCCTGTGGATAAGCTATAAATGTCCGAGATAGGAATACCCCTTTAAGCTCCCCCAGTGGTGGCTGCTAGTAGCCAGACTTTTATCATTTAACTCTATGCAGGGGAATTGGAGCTATGAATCAGTAATGTCCTGTTCACACTGAGTTTTTTTATATGTTTTTTGACTTAGAAACCGCGTCGGAAAATGCGCCAAAAACGTCCGAAAATGCCTCCCATTGATTTCAACAAGCGAAAAAGAAGCGACATGCCCTATGTTTGGGCATTTACGTCTCTGACCTCCCATTGACATCATTGGAAGGCAGAGAAAGCGTATTTCGCTGCGTTTTTGCCCGTGGCGCTCAATGGGCACGGGAAAAAAACGCAACGAAAAACGCAGCAAACGGCGTGCAGGCAGATCAAAATCCGCCTCAAAATTCCAAACTGTAATTTTGAGGCAAAATTTTCTGCCTGCAAAAAACTCAGTGTGAACAGGGCCTAAAACTGAGCTCTGACCACTAGAAAGAGACATTCTATAAGAGAATGTTAGAGCTTATAATCATTCTTTTTAAGGTGGCACTGGACTTTTTTTGTTGTTGGCAGATTGAGCCAATTTTGGTGGTAATCTTACGTCTATGTTGGATCCCAGACATCGAATTATCAGCAGATTTTACCAAAATTGGCTAGATCTGCCAACAAATATTCACTGTCTGGAATATATATATACATGTTTGTGCTGCCGGACCAGGGGCTCTTTTATATACAGGAACTTGTAGATTAGGGTTGGAGTCTTTTTAACAATCTAGTTTGCCAATTTGGGATCCAGGTACAATGATCTGCAGGATGTAATCTGCGAGACGATTCATCAGGGTATTGAATATTCCAATAAATTCAGGATAATGCCTTCCTGCGATGCTCGCACACATTGTACGTGGAATTTTGCTAAGGAAGCTCTTTATTCTCGATGGATGACTGGGGTGGGGGATGCATAAATGGGGCGAGATTTCATAAACACAGCCCTGGCTCAGCTTGTTGAGAATTCCAACATGTAATTTGCTGATATGTGAGTTAAAAGGGCAGCTGTCCGCGCTTACTTAAGACTCTAGGGGTGCTCATTATTCACAGTGTCGCAGGCAGATTGTTCTAGCCGGGAACAAATGTACACACAATCTATAGAGTGATGGCATTATATTATTAATATGTAAATAATTGGACAAACAGATGTAGCAGGGCTGAGTTTGTCAGATGTAGCAGTACTGAGATTGCCAGCTATAGCAGTGCTGAGATTGCCAGCTATAGCAGCGTTGAGATTGTCAGATGTAGCAGAGCTAAGATTGTCAGATGTAGGAAAGCTAAGATTGTCAGATGTAGGAGAAGTGAATTTTCCAGTTGTAGCAGAGCTGAGATTGTCATGTGTATAGAGCTACATTAGTGTGAAGTGTTTTTTTTATCAAGTGAAGCAGAGCTGTGATTGTCAAAGGCAGCAAGACTAGGATTGTGATTTGTAAAATAGATGTTTGCTTCTTATTTACAGTTTTACATGGGACTGCAGATAAGTCTTCTGCATTATCTGAACTAAGAGAACTATGCATTTCCAAATAGGTAAAAGACAAAATCAGCTCAACTACATCCATAAATTAAAATATAAAAGAATGTATTGAAGTCTACAGTTTCTTCTACATTGGAAACATGAATATAAATATTTAAACCTCAGGATCATACATGGATGTGGAATAGACTGCACAGGGTTTATGTTGGCTCAACGCTTTCCGTACAGGGAGATGTCTGCCATCACTGAGCAAATACTGGAAATATGATGATGACCTGAAGAAAGAATTTCAAGAAGTGACCTGAACTTAATAGATTTTTATTATTTTTTTCTTAAAGGGAACATGCCCAATCATTTCCCATAATATAAAGAATAGACAAAGACACTGCATTGGTTTTTGTGCTTCCAGCCTCTTTGAGTCCTCTTGTACCGTGGTACTGACAGCAGAAAACTGAGGGTGGAGACAGTCAGCAATGGTTATCATGCTCGCTGGTGGGTTCCACTGCCAGCAGGAACAAATGAGCTTACCCCAGAATATACCAGTATCAGTGTGGGCATGTGGGACAGTCTGGGATATAGTTCTGCACCACTAATGGTCTTTTGCGGCCTTTTTGGAGCTGTTTTTCTATTGACAGAATGAGAAATGGCTCTAAAAATGTCTCAAGAAGACCGCGTAAGAAACGCCCCATGGGAACGAAACACAGTTTTTCCCATTGAAATCAATGGGCAGATTTTTGGAGGCGTTCAGCTTCCATTTTTTCAAGTAAATAAGCTGTGTGAACATACCCTAATACTCACTGACCTCTTATTTTCTCCTCTTCTCTATATAGTCATAATTTTAGTGGATGTTCACATTTTTTTTACCAGAATTACTTTGATTGGAAACATTACCAGTATGTGTGATTGAAGAAATTGCATAAATATTATCTCTATCTATCTATCTATCTATCTATCTATCTATCTATCTATCTATCTATCTATCTATCTATCTATCTATCTATCTATCTATCTATCTATCTATCTATCTATCTATCTATCTATCTATCCATCCATGGGCGTAGCAAAAGGCTCATGGGCCCTGGTGTCAGAATACAGCTTGGGCCCCTCTAGCCTTCCTCAAAACCACCCACCTACCACCGCACGCCTATGCCCAGCTGCCTTGCCAAACAGCTCCATGGATGCCCCCACAAGCCTCCCCCACACAGTATAATGCCGCCATAGCTGCCCCCACAGTAAAATGCCCCCCATAGCTGCCGCACACAGTATAATGCCTCCAAACAGTATAATGCCCCCCATATCTGCCCCCACAGAATAATGCCCCCATAGCTGCCCCCACAATATATGCCCCCACACAGTATAATACTCCCCATAGCTGCCCCATACAGTGTAATGCCCCCATAGCTGCCACCACAGAGTATAATGCCCCCATACCTACCCCTATACAGTATAATGCCCCCATACCTGCCCCTGCACAGTATAAGACCCCCCATAGCTGCCCCACACAGTATAATGCTCCCCATAGCTTCCTCCACACAGCATAATGCCCCCCACAGTATAATGCCCCCCATAGCTGCCCCCACAGCATAATGCCCGCATAACTGCCCTCCACACAGTATAATGCCCCCACAGTATAATGCTCCCATAGCTGTCACTATATCAGCCTACTTCCCATACACAGTATAAGGCCACCATGTGCCTAATAGAAAAACAATAATATAATTACTTACCTATCCTGTTCCCACGATGAATGGAGGTTCCTTAACCTCCTTTGGCCTGTGATGTTACTACAGTGCGCCTGCGCCGAGCCTCTCATGGCTCACGGCACAGTGAATGCTGGAGCAAGAAGCAGTCAGCTCCTTCCTCCAGCATTGAATTCAACTGTATATACAGTTGGAATCGGGATTAAGGCTTAGAGGCCTGTTTGCAACTGCGACCGTTGCGACCCCTATAGCTACGCCACTCGATCTATCGGTCTATCTATCTATCTATCTATCTATCTATCTATCTATCTATCTATCTATCTATCTATCTATCTATCTATCTATCTATCTATCTATCTATCTATCTATCTATCTATCTCTATCTTACATCTATCTATCTATCTATCTATCTATCTATCTATCTATCTATCTATCTATCTATCTATCTATCTATCTATCTATCTATCTATCTATCTATCTATCTATCTATCTATCTATCTATCTATCTATCTATCTATCTATCTATCTATCTATCTAACATCTATCTATCTTACATCTATCTATCTATCTATCTATCTATCTATCTATCTATCTATCTATCTATCTATCTATCTATCTATCTATCTATCTATCTATCTATCTATCTATCTATCTATCTATCTATCTATCTATCTTACATCTCTCTCTCTCTTCTCTCTCTCTCTCTCTCTCTCTCTCTCTTTCTTTCTCTCTAAAAGTCTTTAAATCTTACAAATATGGAGGCACAAGAAAATTATGCATTGCCCCTGAAAAGAAAAAATAAACTAAAAAAAAAAAAGTAAAATAATGACAGGAAAATTGGTTTCCCATTGGTGGCCTTTTCTTTCTTCTCCAGCCCGGCAGCCAGAAGGGCTATTTACTTTCACAAACAGCTTCTACAGTAACCTTCTAATCAATTTCCCCCTGGCTTGCTTTTTTGGAATGCAGCGCGGCCAACACTCTCCTCTGACAAGTGTAAATGTCACAGACTCAGCAACTTGACATGTTCATTCTCAGAGGAGACTGAAACGATTTCTGTCCTGGTCCACTCCAGCCTCAGAACGTGGAAGTGTAAAAGCATTGTGGATATAACAAACAAGCCTGGATCTTGGTGAGGATTAAGGCCGAGATCCTTCCTGAATACATATTTACATTGGGTAATAGGAAAGGAGCCGTGCTGCTCCCTGCAAGGCCAATCTTAGGTATTTCACCACATTAACGAATGGTCAAAAGGTGAAAATTGTACGCAGTGTCGCGGCCAGGAATGAATAATAGGTTTTGGCTTTTCATGCGGTTTTCTCCTGAGGACTCCAGGTCGCCTTATTTGCATTTAGTCTGGCACGCAGCCATTCTAATTGACTGGGATTATTAGAACATGGATATAAGCCAAGGAGCATTGTATACCCCGTATTTACCAACACAATGTTAAATTGCGGTATTTTTTTTCTACACGTGGAACTATAAATAAATATATATATAAAATTTTACCATCATTCTGGGATTATATTGTATTTATGTTAAAAATGCCATATATTTTACACATGCCGTATTCAATTACTTCAGAGATTGTAACCAAATTGGCCCCAGTGCCCAGAGGAGTGCACAATGTAATTTCTCCATTTTATAGTTATGCCAAAACCAGGACCGGTTTTCGGTTAGATGGTGTCATGTGCGGTACCTTCTGTTGATGCTCCTCTCTAATGGTGTACTGCCATACAGTGCCTAATTATACTGTATGTGCCTAATACAGAGCCGGATCGAGGGTTGGTTGGGGCTACCCTTTCACCTCTCGAAGCCAAAACCCACGCAACCCACTATTACAGCCACAGATAGGAAGGGTGGCCGCGTTTGCATATCGAGAGAGCAACTCCTTTAGACTTCAAAATAGTCTACAACACGCATGCATGGCTTCCTCTCAAGGAGAGAATTCTTCTGCCATCAAGAGACCCCTATTGGGCGTAACTAGAAAATGCTGGGCAGGGCAGATTGGGCACAGTGGAGACCGCCTTAATTCTCAAAGTGGTGGAGGCACTGGGGCACTTGCCCCTTGTGCTCTTGCTATAATCTAGTTGTAATGACGGGGTAGGGAGACAGACAGGTGAGCCCTAATCTACCCGCCACTCAGTTCCTGCCTACTTGCACGGCCCGTCCTAGGCGACGGGGTACAACTGGGCGACGGTCCCTAAGCTCAATATGTGCATGACAGACAAACAGACAAGGGTACACAGAAGCTAAGGGAAATGGGGCAGTTGCCCACAGCAACACCGTGAGCAACAGGTGTAGTGAACGAGCCGAGTCAAACCAGGAGTGTACGAGCAGGAGCGTAGTCAGTAAAGCCAGGGTCAAAATGAAGCAAGGTCAATAATAATAGCAGGAGCAGCAGAGCCAGGAAACAGGACAGAATCACAGGCAAAGACAAGCAGGAAATGAAGGTATAAATAGACCGAGGGCGGGAGCTAGAACCGTCTGGCCAGGCTGTGATAGGTTCTCCCACTCCTGAGCCTACCAGCCTGAGTGGTAGCAGATTGAGTCACTCTATCAGACCTAGGAGCAGGTGCAGACTGATTAACCACGGGCGTCGACACAGAAGCTGTGTCTGGCAGATCCTTTACACTAGTCCTCAGCTTATAGTATGGTGCCCAAATCACAGTGCCATACGCTCGCCAAATAACACTTCCATACAGTCGCCTAAATAACAAAGCTATACAGTACCGCCACCACCATACACTGCACAAATAATATACACTACAGTTCCTAAGAAGCAGTGCCACACAATGCCTTAAGTAAATACTGCCATACAGTGCTGAAATACCAATATACAGTGACCAAATAAAACCCCAAACATAAAGTAATCTGATAAGAGTGCTATACAATGTCTAAATAATACTGCTATACAATTACTATAAAAATTTGTCTCAAGCCTTGGGTGTTAGGCCATCTACCCCCTGTGGCAGGGATGGCTGATGTGCCCTGTGCAACCGTACAGGTCGCACACCGGTAGCGCTGTCGCTGGCTAAGGCCATGTTCACATGCAAAACGTGTCACTGTTATTACAATACATAATGTTGTACAGATCTCTAATACGGTGCCCATAGAGGAATATGGACCCCTACTGAACCTCTGTGTAACTCCAATTTCATATATGAGAAAATCATAGCATGTTCCATCGCAAAAATATAAAGGTTTCACCCATAAAAGCAACATGGACGTGCCCTTACGGTGACACAGAACCTATGTCCAATATACAAAGCCCTGTGCCACCATAAAAGCTCTGAGAACACAGCTTTGCCATCTCCACTAGGGCTAAAAAGTAATAACGCCTATGGGTGCTATTATGTTGCCCCTATATAATCTATAGCCCCTACACCAGAGTCGTCGCTAGACTTACCTTTACCTGGGGCAAAGATTCAGTTCACTACTATAGCCTTATATATAAATACCCTGGCCAAGGCAGAGTGGCTTATTAGCACCACCTTGGCACCCAGGGCACATGCCCCGCCTAACACAAACCATGAATGGATCCTAAAGGGAGGAAATGCATAAAGGAAAAATTAGGTATGACAAGACTTATAGAGAATAGACTTTTCTATGCCTTTCTCCTTAAGACCCAGAGAAATCAGTATCTGTGCCGACCCAAACTTTCTTTTACAAATATAACAGGTTCCTCTGTTCTCCATTGACGTAATCACGGTAGTTCTCTCTTCTACAAATTCAATGGTTTAACAGATGGTCCTAACTAATAAAAAGAGCCATTTTAATTAGTGGTTCTGAAGACAGTAATTCATATTGGTGGGCTTGCCGTAAAATTTCATTGACCAGAGTCAGCACTGTTGAATTCCAGCGGATGCCATCTGCTAGGTGGTAGATGCTGGCGACCGAAATTGCCGTTTGCATCTCTCACTTCATTGACTTGGAAACCGGTTTAAAAGGGACATATAGAATTGGCTTAAGAAAACTCTTCATTACTGCCTGCCTGGAGTAATAAAAAGGCTGCAGGTTGGACGCTTCCAGTAGAAGATTACAAAGGCTTACCCTGCTATCTATGGCAGCAACTGTCTCTAAAACCGGCTTTCGCCTCCGTTTATAATTTCTTTGGCAGCAGATTTGTAGCATTTGAGGATCTACCTGTTTATTTGCTAAACCTCTTACCCAGTTTATTAGCTTTCACATAAATCTGCCCATTAAAAAACATCTCAGCCTGGCTTTTATCTGTATTCAGAGGCTAGGGCTGGACTGTTACGGACTAAACAAGAGAGGGGATAAACATGGCTCATTACTTTAATAAATGTTTACAGCAAAGTAAAGTGCATCTGCCTGGATTTTGTGCGGGTCTATAAATCCCGTCGTAACCTCATAAATGCTTAGATTTAATCATGTTTCAGTAGTAATGATTATAAAAATGTAAGAATTTTTAATGATATAGTTATAAAGCTCTGCCCACTTATTTATCATCCATAATTCTCCAAATTCAGATGAAATAGTCCACAGGAAAGGTTCCTTTAAGGCCCCATGCGCATGACCGTGCATTTGCGTCCGTATATATAGGGCACATTATGTCCTATGGGCCAATGCACACGACCGTGGTTTCCACGGTCTGTGCATTGGCCAGAGCCCATACCGCAAAAAAAATAGGACATGTTATTTTTACGGGCCGCATTTGCGATCCAGGCTCATTAAACTCAATGTACATCTTGTGTGTGCACGGTCCGTGATTACAGACGGCCCATGGATAACACTCCTATGGCTGTCCGTGCCGTAATCACGAACCGTGCATACCTCTACGGTCGTGTGCATGAGGACTTAAATTAGGATATGGGTACACTGACCTGTCAATGCTATAGTAGGATATGCTATTGCCAGGTGAGTAACTAAAGTCCTGTGACAGAGCAGATTTTTGACGTGGGACTTTCCATTATTAATACCATCATAAATAGCCATGTAGCCACGTAACAGCACCGTACACGGCCCACATAATACTACTGTACACAGCTCAGATAATACTGATGTACACAGCCCAATAATACCACTGTACATAGTCCACATAATACCTCTGTACACAGCCCACATAATGCCGCTGAATAAAGGTTTGTAGAGAAGGAGAACATCAGGCGAAATGAGGGAGTTCCAAAAAAGAGGGGTAGCACGAGAGAAGTCTTGCACCTAAAGAGTGTAAGGAGATGATGAGAGTAGTAGAGAGGGGGTTGTCATTGGCAGAGAGTGGGTTGTGTGAGGGAGATATCTTTGAATTACTGAAGAAATGTAGGACAATGCAGAATTGGATCGGGCCTTGTAGGTTAGGGTGAGGTTGAATTAAATTATTTTTGTGATGGGTAGCCAGTAGAGGGACTGTCAGAGGTGGGTGGCATGAGATTGGATAGGTGTGAAGGTGGCCTCAGACTTTCGAAAGCTGTCGGCCAATGACGGTTCCTAACGAATTTCCCTTACACGTGTCCAATTTAGCCAACCGTCCATGTGTTTTTGATGGGGTGAATGGAGTAAGCTGTTGCCAGACATCTCTGGCAGTGGGTTATCTCCTCTGGGAACATATGGATTGGGCGTGAAAATTCAACGTGCCCGATTCTTCTTTTCCTTAACATCATCTGTCTGGTAGGCCCCCATACACCTCAGATGGTCGGCCAGTCTTGCGAGATCGGTGGGTTCAGCTGACATTAATATAATGGGAATGTGGGACATTTTTATAGTCTCCTGTGTGAGAAAAGAACTGATACATGAAATGTTTTTGAGTTGGAGATGACAGTACGTAGTGAGAATGTGGATGTGAAGCTTAATGGGGTTGTCCAGATTGGGGGCTGTTTTTTATACTGATGTCCTTTCCACAGGATAGTTTATTAGTATATGATCGGTGGGAGTCCGAGACCCGGACCCCACACCGATCAGCTGTTGCGGATGCCTACAGGTGCCAGAAGCTATGAGAATCGGTGCCGGAAGCAGACGGCTGTGCTACAGTACTGTAGCACTGCTCCCATGTAAGTGAGTAATAGCAGAGCTGCAGTAACCCAGCACAGCTGCTATACAGTGGTCGGAGCCATATACCCAAGGCAACTGGAACAGCTGATGGGTGCTGATATGTCGGACCCCCACCGATCATATACTAATGACCTTTAATGTAGATAGGTCATTAGTATAAAAAAACATTGCCCAACCTGGACAATCCCTTTAAATGGGATGGCTGAGTCAAATGTTAACCCTAGGCATTGTGCTTATGGAAAGAGCGATAATGGGGTGCTGTTAATATGCAAGGAAATTTGGTTGTGGGAGCCGATTGTGATGGGGGAATAATGACAAGCTCAGTGATGTCCATGTTTGGCTTCAGGTAGTGGAAAGACATAACGGAGGAGATGGCTGACAATCAGTCGGGGACACAAGTTATTAGGGTGTCTAGGTTTGAAGCAGAGATTTGAACTATTGGACTATACTACACGTATTGTATCTGTATTATTTGGATCTATGGATAGATTTTCATTCAGTTTCACATTATCAGTGAGAGATATCCAGAGGCTTTGGTTATTGGAGAACATGTTGAAATATTCTAATGCTGAACAGGCAAAGTGAGTCACTTAAAGGGCTCAGTCAAGCACTAAGCAGAAATGTGTTGTAAAATTGGCCTGAAATGGGCTGAAAATGTTAATTCTCCACAAGGGATTTTTCCAGCTCTCTGCCCAGTTAAGGGTAATTTAGTTTAGTTCTTTCTCTAGGTGCAGCTTCTTTCAGGACGTAATTGATCTGGACCCCTGATTGTTTCCCATTGTATCAATATTAGGTGAGACGGATAAATAGATAATGCTGACTCCTCGTTTCCCAGAATCCATTGTGTGGCTAGAACGACTTGCTGTGCAGTTCAATGCCAAACAATATAATATGCCCTATTATCTACCCAGATGGAAAACAGGTCTAGTAATGAATTTCAAGCACATCTGGACATGTGTTTCCCTATACCTCTCTCCAGTATCTATTATATAGCTCAACTTTTCCGGCTACGTTTTGTGTTATGCCTAATTTAATCAGTGATACATAATAACTTGTTATGCTCCGCGTTCTGAAAATCAGTATGATGCTATTATATTCTTACAAGACGCTAGGCAATGTATAACAGATGCTATACAAGAGACAGAATATATAGGCCGCTTTATACACTAGCAGTAGAGATGAGCCAAAATTTGTTTTGGGGCCAAATCTATCAAATCAGCTGTCCAATTAGAGTCAATGGCCGGCTGTCATTTTCCGTTTCGTGCACTGTGAACCCCAAAAGTTTTGTATTTTGAAGAATCCAAACTACTGGGAAATTTGGATCGAATTTGATTCATTTAGAATCGATTCACTCATCTCAACCGAGCAGCAACAGGAGCACATGTAGTTACAAAAAGTAATAGTATGGTGTGTATTTTTACATCTATAAACATACCTTCCAACATTTGAATTGTGGGGCATTTTAAGCTCCACTCACTCTGCCCAGGGACGCCCCCAAAACATCCCAGAAATGTCTATGCAAATTTGCATAAGTCCCACCCACTTTTGAGCACTGCTTTGGGACAGCCATAATTTGAGACTGCTGTAAATGGTGACAATCTCTGTACAGCACCGTGGAAATGTTGGAGTTACATGAACAACAGTAAATAAATAAAAAAACAGTCTCATGAAAAATGGAACTCTTGGCAGGCATGCTATAGCACCCAAAAATTTTTACGCTGTACTCATGGGTATAACAAGTAACCATGTGGCACTATAGTAAAATATGAAATGGGACCTCTACATCAGGACATAGAAGGCTTATGACTATTTTAATCCCTTCGCTTTTATAATCTCTCACTTATCTGCATTCACTTTCCCACACTCATCTTCCATCTTCCACATTTCACTTCTGAACAGAGATGGGCCCCCTTATTTCTAGGCCCCATATCAGCGCTATGACAGCTACTCTGGTAGTTATGCACATGACTGGTACTGGTGCAGAAGCCTGGGTGCATGGAAGAGCTAAGTAAGTTAGACTTTACTATGACGCTGGCATTATGGTCACTACTCGCAGGCTGGGCTGGCATTATGGTCAATACTGTAAGGCTGGCATTATGGTTACTAGTCTAAGGGTGGCATTATGGTCATTATGATAAGGCTGGCATTATGTGCACTACTCTCAGCCTGGCATTATGGTCACTACTCGTAGGCTGGCATTATGGTCCACTCTCAGTTGTTTGATATATCTCTCCGATTATGGCCTCATGCACATGGCAAAGCTGTGTACACAAAGACTGTAGAGAGGAGCTTATAGTCCCTGCGGATGAATACTATGGGTACTAAGGCTGCCATTTGTTGCTCCATATGGTGCCATAATACAGAGCTATTCTTCCCTAGAAGCAATGCCCCAAAAAAGGCCTCCATAATACGGCATCCAATGGAGTTTGTCTCACTTTTTTGGTATAATATAGAGGTTAATGGGTTCTGAACAACAGGTCTGTACAACTCGGAGGTTGTCAATATACACTCATGCATGCAAGGGTGGGGCAAGCTCTCTTGGTCCCCAAGGCAGTAGTTTCTGAATGTGCAACCCCCACCCTTGGTCCGTGAAGGTGAGCATGACAGCTTACGGATGACCAGTCATTCATTTCCATGGGTATTCCCAGCTAAAACATTTATGGCATATCCACGGAATATGCCATAAATGTCTGATAGATGCAGGTTTCAGTTCTGGGATCGGCACCTTTTTCGTCTACGTTTGCTGGACTGTTTCCGTAACTCATATAGGAATCAATGGAGAGAGCCCACCTCTCTATTAATTTTCCATATGGATGCGATGGACAGCAGCCACTTCATCAGGCAATAGTGGTCGGAATAGCTGTGAAAGCTGGGACGCAAATCTATCAGACATTTATGGCATATCCCGTTGATGGGAATAACCCTTTATAACCCTGTTTTTATTGTTTTTAATGAATTGCACCACCTTCATTCAATGGAGCTCTACATGGCTGCCTACTCCACCTACCCCTTATGTACACGAGCTCTATGTCTCATGAAGATGCTGTTTGAAGGACACACTCAGCATCGGACTGGGGTTCCTTGGGCCTACCAGAGTGGAAGGTTCTGGGGGCCCACCCACCATCCCTACAGAATATGTGCACATCCACTTGTTGCCATCATTGTACACATAGGACATATCGTCAATAATGTCTAATAGGTTATTTGTGAATCACTCATAAGAAATAGAACCTAGTGCTTGGCTCACAAGTCATCTCCATATGGGGTTGTTTTTTGCTAGACCCTTTAGGAGCCATTATCGAGACAGGGTCTGGGCCCACTGGAGGATCCTCTGGTACTCTGGTGGGCTAATTCCGAACCTGGACACGCTACAGTTTTGATGGAGATATTCCTGAAGCCGCACACATTACTCACTGTAGGAATAGTGTCTAGACTGAAGAACATATGTTTTAAGCTATTAAGCATAATAATACTCCAATAGTATCATCGTCTGACTAAGGACGTGCTATAAAAGACTGGAGGTACATTCACCCCGCATTCACATCACTACTAAACAGCACATTTTATATTGAGTTTCCTGGTAAGAGGCTTTATCCACACAGATTTACTGCCCCAGTCATGTCGTGTTAGAGGCGCTCTCAGCAGATAATGTGATCCTTGTTGGAAAGACTTTTACACATTTAGGGGCTATTATTATATCTTTCCCAGTCGGTCCGTCAGGTCGTAACATTTAATTTTATTTTTTACATTTGACATGTTAATGCAGCATTTCAAGCGAGAACACTGATTTAATATCATACTCGGATTCATGCTTAAAATACTCAAACCATTCTCTTTATTAGTAAAATGAAAGGACCTTTCTATTAAACTGCCGTGTTGTACTAAAGTGACTTCACTAAAATAATTTTTATTGATCCAATGAATCTAAAATAAAAACTGAAGCAACTTTGCAAATAGTCTTGATTAACAATCACCTACCATTTTGTGTACACAGATCCCATGTAGACTTATGTGTCTCCGTTGTTACAGACTACAGACAAACACAGCGTAGTCTGATCCTGAAGTCAACCTACCTTCAATCTGCCAGCTTCCTCTACAGCTAACCTACTGACTGTCTCCTATCTATCTATCTATCTATCTATCTATCTATCTATCTATCTATCTATCTATCTATCTATCTATCTATCTATCTATCTATCTATCTATCTATCTATCTATCTATCTATCTATCTATCTATCTGGAATAGTTATGAATGGAAAGCACTGACACATGGTTTTAAATCTAGCAATCATCTATCTTCTTCTTGTGGTTATGTCTGTCTATGCAGGCAAGTGTCAGCTCAACCATATGAGTCAAAATACTTCTCCAACCACAAATATTTGCTGCATTTCTTACTTGTAGTGTCCATACTCCATATAAAAAAATAAATAAATATATATATATATATATCCATCCATCCACCATGACTGAAAGATAAATACATGTGTTATGCATCTCACATGGATGGAGCTCAAAGTAGCAACCATGTTGGTTTCCACCGCTCTAAGTCCAAAAAAGAGGCCGCACTCCAAAAAATGAAAATAAGTCTATTGGGTTTATTCCATGCGTTACGTGTTTGGTTCCTAATCTGGAACCTTTCTTAAGGCTTGAGAAAGGTTCCAGATTAGGAACTGAAACTTAGCGCATGGAATGAACCCAATAGATTTATTTTCCTTTTTTGGAGTGCGGCCTGTTTTTTTTAACTCTAGCTGAACTCCTGTGATGTGCACCCTAGAATTTGTTACTTTTAGGGCTGATTCAGACGAACGTTGCGTTTTTGCGCGCGCAAAAAACATGGCGTTTTGCGAGCGCAAAAACCACTTGACAGCTGCGTGTGTCATCCGTGTATGATGCGCGACTGCGTGATTTTCGCGCAGCCGCCATCATAGAGATGAGTCTAGTCGACGTCAGTCACTGTCCAGGGTGCTGAAAGAGTTAACTGATCGGCAGTAACTCTTTCAGCACCCTCGACAGTGAATGCCGATCACAATATCGAGAAACCTGTTAAAAAAAAAGAAAAAGTTTGTACTTACCGAGAACTTCCCTCCCGGCCGTTGCCTTGGTGACGCGTGCTTGGTGACGCGCCTCTCTTGACATCGGGCCCCACCTCCCTGGATGACACCGCAGTCCATGTGACCGCTGCAGCCTGTGCTTGGCCTGTGATTGGCTGGAGCTGTCACTTGGACTGAATTGTCATCCCGGGACTTTTTTTTTACAGGTTAATGTATATTGGAGTCGGAAGTCACTGTCCAGGGTGCTGAAACAGTTTAACTCTTTCAGCACCCTGGACAGTGACTATCTCCTGACGTCGCGTACCGGAAATTTTTTTGCCGGGTTCGGCCAAAACGAGTTCGGCCGAACCCGGTGAAGTTCGGTTCGGTTGTCCGGGTTCGCTCATCTCAAAGACACTCCGTTTGGATGTTTGGAAACAGAAAAGCACGTGGTGCTTTTCTGTTTACATTCATCCTTTTGACAGCTGGTGCTCTGTTTCAGTCGGTTCGCACGGAAGTGCTTCCGTGCGACCTGCGTGGTTTTCACGCACCCATTGACTTCAATGGGTGCGTGATGCGCGAAATACGCGGAGATATTGAGCATGTCGCGCTTTTTGCGCAGCGGACAAACGCTGCGCAAAAAGCACGGACTGTCTGTACTGCCCCATAGACTTGTATTGGTCTGTGCGTGGCGTGTGAAAACCACGCGGCCCGCACGGACCCAATACACGTTCGTGTGAATCCCCCCTTATATATATTTTGTCACTGTGCTGTCATCTATTTATCTATCTATCTATCTATCTATCTATCTATCTATCTATCTATCTATCTATCTATCTATCTATCTATCTATCTATCTATCTATCTATCATCTTTCCAATAATGAGTTATAACTACGTGTTCATAAATTAACAGCGTTGGCACACAGTCAGCCTATTTTTTGTGGGGAAACTCCTTCAAGAGGACTGCCCAAATGTAACATTTGTTCTAGTGCACTTAATATTTTATGTGAAAAAGATGGCTGTATGCAGTTATCTCTGAATTCAAGGCTGTAGGAGACAGCTCCGGTCCTTTCTACACTGAGCTGCTCAGCGGTATAAACATTGGGGGGGGGGACGGGGACACGGCATATTAATGCGCTCCTGACAAACACCTCAAAGTTAAGCCTCAACACAAATATTATTTTCTGCAAATAATATATAATTCCCTATTATTTTCAGTTGTTATCAGAGTTTATAGATCTATCACTACTTGTGCGTTCCATAATTTTGTTTTTGATGTCCATCATGATTTCCCTTTGTTTAGATACCCGTATATGTAATAGGGAATGTGCGGTGCGTTCCTGGCAGTTGTTCTTAAATAGAAAGTCATTAACATTTGCTTAGACATTTCCCCCCTCTCCTCGTCCTTCTTCAGGTTCTATATCATTCTTTTCAACAGCAAATTAATGTTTCCTGCTAAATCTATTTCTCATCTCCTCTATCTTCTTTTATGTCGACAAAGATTTTCAGCGCTGAGGTAATTTAGCCGGTCAATATAAAACATGATGTGTTTTTTTTTTCGACTTAAAGAAAAAAAATCTTATCTGGTATAACTGCAACTTTGTCAGTCAGATGTTCAACAGCTCACAATTGGTCTTTTATTTCAAGGGGAAAAAAAAAATGTAATGAATGGAACATTTCGAAACCAATTTTCAGAATCCTTTCCCCTTAGGGCTTCCAATGGTAATGTAAATCTTCACCAAAAAGCAATAGTCACACATTGAATGAAATTGTAGATCCAATCACTCACTGACACTCACAACGGAAGACTGAGATGATTGAAATTAGTCTACCTGTCATTTGCTCTGCATTTTCTCTCAATTTGTTGCGCTACGAGAGTAGATAGAAATTTTTTAGTCAACCTCATTTAACCTGTTTTTATGTCTTTCCTAAATGGGTCCCTTATAGACTCAGTGGTTTCTCTCTATTAGGTATATTTCATGGATTTTTTTTTCTTTAGAAAGTCATGTTAAAGGAAATGTATCATTTTGTTTTACTAATAATAATTATTTGATATTTTTTGTTTTATTGTGTTTTAGTAAGGCTTCGTTCACATCTGCGCTAGGTCTCCGTTCTGACATTCCATCATTCCATAGGTTTCCGTTTCCATCACCGCTGATTTCAATGGTGACGGATCCGGTGCCAATGGTTTCCGTTTGTCTTCATTGTGCAAGGGTTTCCTTAGTTTTGACGGAATGAATAGCGTAGTCGACTACGGTATTGATTCGGTCAAAACGACTGAACCCTTGCACAATGGAGACAAACGGAAACCATTGAAATCTATGGTGATGCAAAAGGGAACCTATGGTTTTCGTTTGTGTATGTCAGGGCTCCGTTCCGACGGGAAGCCCAGACGGAACGTTGAACGGAGCCCTAGTGCAGATGTGAACGAAGCTTTAGTTGAATATGGCGGAGTAATTATTTTGCCTGAGCTGCTACTCTGTGCTATGAAGAGCAGTTACATAAAATTGCTTTACAGCAGCCGAGTGATGAGGGCGTAAGAAACCTTAATCAGAAAATTACTCATTTAGTTCTATGGTAGAGTGCTGTGGGCATGCTCTGCGACCTGTGCAGAGTTCTGTAGGAGAGTGTTGTGTGGATGCTCTGCGACCTGTGCAGGGAGGGGGAGGATGGAGGAGGAGCTGAGCTATTCTATTGCCTATTATCTTGTTAATTGTGTTTTTATTTAACAACTTTTTTTAATATACAAAAGAAATCAGGGGAAAAAAAGTATGCTGTGCGGGTGGCAGTAACAAAACAATAAAATATAAAATAATGTAAAATAAACAATGCAGTATTTTGTAGTGGAACATTGGATAGGTATTCAAAAGACCTAACAAAAAGTAACATAAATTTGGAATGGCCCACGAGAGAGCGTACTCAGCGGTATACAATAGTACTGTAGATGAGATAAACTACTGGGACAGAGACCGGCAGGGCGGGGGAGGGGATGTGGGGGCAGGGTGGGTGATTAATAATAGATAACATCAGGTGGAGTACATTGAATATAGTAAGGTACAACAATTTTAGTGACACTTTTCAGGATAGACCCAAGTAGACCAAATGACAAAAAAGTGTTGTAGGGAGTTAAGTTGAGTCGTTAGCAGAGTAGTCTCTGCAGTATGTGAGTACAGTCGCTAATATATATTCCGTTCCCCCGTCGAACTGATTCTGAGATTTTCATCGATTTTTATAGTGCTGCCGAGGGACCGGAAGTCTAGTTGCACAGTCTTCTTTGATGACGATACGAATCTTCGTCATGTGACCGACCCCGATGAACTCTATGTACACGCAGTAGCAGTAATACAGCGAGTACATAGAGTACAGCGGCGTGTTACATTACTTTATGTTTAGCACTGTATGTTGATATTATTTGAGCACTGTATAGTGGTATTTACTTTGGTATTATGTGGCGCATGTATTTAGGCACTGTACAGTATATTATTTTGGCAGTGTAGGCTGGATGCAGCACTGTATAGCATTGTATTCAGGCAACTATATGGAAGTGTTATTTCGCCAATGTGTGTCACTGTTATTTAGGTACTATACTGTATGTCGCTTAAAATTAAGCACTGTATAGCATGATTATTAGAACACAGTATGGGGAGGGCAGCAACAGGATGTACAACGCATGGCGTCTTTCAACGTACGTCCAGCAATTGATGTAGTAACATTGTTATATACAATCTATTCTAAATTTTAGTGGAATAAGATGGCGCTATATGAAGAAATGTATTATTACTATAAGTCCAGATTCACACACAATGTTTCTGCAACAAATCTGCCGTGTGTGAACTTAACCTTGTGGTCTTGTATTAATATTAATATAAGTGTTTGGGACGTCCCATAATCCAAAATAGTTTGCCTGGCACTGATCTGTGGGCATAAATTCTTCCCTGGAAATATAAATAGCTGTCTCATTCCAGTAAAATGCAGCTGTAGCGCTTGTCATTCTTAGCATCACTGACTGACACAATAAATAGCCAGCGATTTAACATTCTTTATGGGTTGTGAGGTGGGGAGTGGACAGGCAGGACTGACATGGGCCCCTTTTTAGGGGCTATCTTCCGAGAAACCAGATGAAATCAATTGAGTTGTGGTTTAAGATTGCAGGGGTCACTAAAGGTCTTCTGGAGCCTTGATGTTCCTGATAACTTGTTCCTGTGCAGAAGTTAGGTCTCGCTGAGGCCACAGACACTTCATACAGCGCCATATTATATAGATGGTCTATAGATAGATATAGCAATGCTTCTAGGGGAGAATGGCTCCGTAACATGGTGTCCAATGGAACATGCCACAATTATTGTTTTTGTCAGCTTAAGTCCTTGTTCACACAGTGCAGATTTGCTGAAGATTTTTCCTAATAAATTCAATAGGGAAATAAACATCTGCAACAAATGCCAAATGTTGCGCTTTTAGCAGCGAAATAGCTGCATTTTCACAGCAAAAACCAGCAAAAAAGACTAAGATATTCTACAAAGTTTCTTCTCCTTTACACTATAGCTAACTAGCGGTGTTAGGTGTTTGGTAGACTAAAATCTGAAAAAAACCTCCCTTTATATAAATTTGATGGTACTTAAAGGGTAGGTGTCGCAAATTTTTTTTTTTTTTTATATAATATTGCTTTTAGTATGATATTAAAATCTATTTTATTTATTTGTGTTTTTTTGTTTTACTTTTTAAGTTTTTCTTACTTTTACTTGTCTATGGGGGCTGCCATTTTTTTTCATCTCTGTATGTATCGATTAACGACACATACAGAGATGGAATACGGCACATACATCCCCAATGAGGTTGCTTTACCACATGCCAATGCTGCAATTTTGGGAATTGCTCCCTCTAGTGACCAGCACATGGAAATGTTATAAATTAGAATCAAATTTATACTATTTCCTGACTTGTGAAAAAATGTAAAAAATTAAAACAATGTGTAATCATTTATATACTAACTGTTTAACTTAAAAAAAAATAAAAAAATTCTAGCGACACATTCCCTTTAAGACTCCCCTTAGCCATGCCCCCTAGGGTGAATTTACCCATAGTGTTTTTAGAAAAAAAAATGCATTTTTGCTGCGTTTTTCCTGACAGTTTTGCGTCGTTGTTTTTTTTTTGCGAAAAAACACTGTAGCCTAATGTTTGCTGAAAGCCGATAGTGAAATATGCACACCTCTTTTAAATTTGATGCATCTTTGGCTGTTCGTGTGACAGAAATGCAAATCTATGCCTGCCATGAGCATAGAATTGCGCTATAATAAGCCACCCCATTCAGCTTAACCCCGCCCCTCTGTTTTTGCTACTTTTCGAAAGTGGTGAGAACTATGACAATCTTCCTGATAATGCCATCTAGTATCTATCTATCTATCTATCTATCTATCTATCTATCTATCTATCTATCTATCTATCTATCTATCTATCTATCTATCTATCTATCTATCTATCTATCTAATCTATCTCGTTTGTGGGCCTCAATTAAAGACTTATATATAGATGTTGCCCATAGCAACCAATCTGACTTAATCTGCCATTTTACTATTGCAAGCAGCAAAATGAAAGCAGCAATCTGATTGGTTGCTATGGTTATCTCCCACCCACTATTTCATATAGATGCAGCTCAATGTCCTTGCAAAAAGTGACCAATGAGGTTACAGTTCTCATTTTTCTAAGGCAGTGTGGACAATGAAAGCTGCAACCTGATTGGATGCTAAGGGCAACTACTTTACTAATTCTTTCCGCTTGTTTTTTATACATTTTTTTACTAGTCTTCATGAAGGGCGTACATACCATAGAGGCAGACTATCCGGCTGTAATGGGGAACAGAGAGTGTCACATTTGCCCGTCTCTTCTATGTACATCACTGGTCCTTATAAATATGCTACTATACTAATGTTTTCTGCAATATCGCTGCAGCTGGACGAACTGGGATAAGAACAGTCAAGCTGGGATTGGAGAAGGAGGCCATTTTTTTTTCCATTTGACATGTTTTCAAATATAAATTAATTCACCTCTCCATTTCTTCAACGTAAACATTGTTGAAAATGCAGAAAATAGAAAATCTGATATTGTCCATGATTATGCAATCTTCTTAGTACTGTGTTCAACCGAGCAGAGAAGGAAAAACTTCTATTTTTGATTTTCTGTCATCAGGGCACATTTGTCAATGTCATTCTAAGAAATAAGTGAAATTTAAAGTCTCATGACCAAAAACGACATTAAAGTAGATATCTGACATCGGGGAGTGACAATCCATTCCAGTCGCTGAGACCAGCCATGCTAAAAATGAGCGAAACTCTTCCACTGGGACTCACTATAAGTGACAGGCCCACTCATCTATGAAATTAGACATGCGTTTTTATTTTGGGGTGTAGCGTCCGTCCTTTCATTTCCAGTCTGACAGGACTTATGCACACAGTTCCTTCATTAAGTTCCAGTGAGTCTGTTACCTGCAATGTATTGTGGGATACACAAGCCATTTTTTTTTTTACCACATAGACATCCTATGGTGATTTAGTTGCTGTAGAGTTATAGAAGGACTAGTACCGTGTGGCCAATACTCATGTTAACTGCTGCGCCAATCACAGTACAATGCATGGTGTTTCAAAAATTACATCCACGTGTAGCGGAAAACAATCAGCGCTTAATTGAGGGCATGCTGTGGACTTTCAAATCCGCAGCATGTCAATTCTGTTGCAGATTTGTTGTGAATTTTCACAGCAGACTGGGGGAAATCTGTGCCAAAATCTGTGACAAATCTGCACGTTTTAAGGCCCTATTACACCGGCCGGTGCAACAAGCGCCGATCAACGAGATCAAGCGGCGATCAAGCTCATTGATCGGCGCTCGTTTGCTCCTGTCACAAGAAGCTATGTATAGGGACGAGCGGCCGTTACTCCGATCGCTCGTCCTCATACACTATTATCATGTCGGCAGCACGTCTCCATGTTTACACAGGGAGATGTGCTGCCCACAACGATAATATTTCAGTTTCTTAAAACGATACGATCAGCAGATGAACGAGCGTTTGGCAACGCTCTATGAACGCTTGTCTGCCCGATAATTGCCCGGTGTAAAAGGCCTTTACATGCCGATTCTGCTGCGGATTTGTTGCAGATTTGTAATCTGTGTTAGAAAATATTTGGCACATCTGAACTTATGGCAAAAAAACCTGTACGTCAGTGCATGGCCCGTACAACCTACAGGCCGTGTGTGTGAACATATTCTCCAAGATGTAATGCTTCTATGGTAGGATACCTCCGTACATACAAATTCCGATGTAGCATGTCCCGTGTCGGATTTGTACGGAATGAAATCAGAGGTACAGCAGATTTGCATTTCTATGGAATCACTATTATGACTCCATTTTTACGACTGCGTACATGAGCCCTAATACGGCACATTTGAATAGAAACCTAAATTGGCGGCTGTAAAAACACTATGGGGGAACTTATTAAACAAGTCGCAAAATTTTTGCTTTTTGTGCAAAATTTTGCAACTTTTCTATTTTTACGCAGCCTTCACCACTTAAAAAAACATGGTGGGGCTTAGTGGAAGAGGTGGGCCAGCCAAGCCCGATAAATTTACTGTACTTATGGCAGGAAAAATTATAGCAAGTGGGTCCAACTACAAGAAAGCTCTGTGAATACTTGGGGGTCTGGAAATTATATTTTGAAATGCAAACGTCGACGGAGCTTGCAGGTGGCAGAGCTTTGTGTATATATATAAACCCTTCTCAACTCTGCTCAGTAGTGCCAGCCTTAAGTTTTCTGTCAGTGAGACCACAACCATTGACTTTACAGAACAATGCCCAAATTTTGAGCAACTTTAGACTGCCCGGTCTGCATTTATGCTGTCTGAATGTAAGACTGCTTAGTAAATCTGCCACAATATTTTACGCAAAGCCCTATTGATTTGAATGACCTATTGTTTAGCATGGTGTGAGAGATTTCCAGTGATGATAATGTCTGGACTTCCCCTTTAAGCACAGTTTGCCAGCCTGTTTAGGCTGAACATCATGCTGGGACGAACCAGCATTTTAAAAGCCACAAGTTGTCTAAGCATGATTTGCTGTAAATTTTTCCATGAATTCATTATTCTGCCTCACAATAAAAACCTAAATTATTGCCGTTTTCTAGCTGGGATAATCTGCTAGTGAATGGAAAAGGAATGCATTGATGGATTTAATCTGTTAATACAGACAATTTATGAACTGTTCTCTAAATAAAACTAAATACTGGAGACAATAACAGAGCATTGACATTTGCAGGTAAAGATTTGTATTAAATGGCGAAATATTTAGAACTGTGCTGCATTATGAATTTTATACCTGCCTACCCTCCTGGGATGTCCAGGGAACTCAGTGATACACTGTGACTGTCAATATGTGGGCAGTGTGCCAGTCAGACTGTATGCATATAAGCATATCAAGTAGCCCGTAGACTAGAAAATTACCCTTAAAGAGGCTCTGTCACCAGATTTTGCAACCCCTATCTGCTATTGCAGCAGATAGGCGCTGCAATGTAGATTACAGTAACGTTTTTATTTTTAAAAAACAAGCATTTTTGGCCAAGTTATGACCATTTTTGTAATTATGCAAATGAGGCTTGCAAAAGTCCAAGTGGGTGTGTTTAAAAGTAAAAGTCCAAGTGGGCGTGTATTATGTGCGTACATCGGGGCGTTTTTAATACTTTCACTAGCTGGGCGCTCTGATGAGAAGTAACATCCTCTTCTCTTCAGAACGCCCAGCTTGTGACAGTGCAGATCTGTGACGTCACTCACAGGTCCTGTATCGTGACGGCCACATCGGCACCAGAGGCTACAGTTGATTCTGCAGCAGCATCAGCGTTTGCAGGTAAGTCGATCTTACCTGCAAACGCTGATGCTGCTGCAGAATCAACTGTAGCCTCTGGTGCCGATGTGGCCGTCACGATGCAGGACCTGTGAGTGACGTCACAGATCTGCACTGTCAGAAGCTGGGCGTTCTGAAGAGAAGAGGATGTTACTTCTCTTCACAGCGCCCAGCTAGTAAAAGTATTAAAAACGCCCCGATGTACGCACCTAATACACGCCCACTTGGACTTTTACTTTTAAACACACCCACTTGGATTTTTGCAAGCCTCATTTGCATAACTACAAAAATGGTCATAACTTGGCCAAAAATGCTCGTTTTTTAAAAATACAAACGTTACTGTAATCTACATTGCAGCGCCTATCTGCTGCAATAGCAGATAGGGGTTGCAAAATCTGGTGACAGAGCCTCTTTAAACAAATAAGGCACATAACGCATAATGGTATTTTAAAGTGGGTTGACTCAGGGGTCGGGCACAGCTTTATTTAAAAAAATTTAAACTTGATAAACTAGTTGACCTTAACCGTGTCATTATAGGAGCTATGTGGCTGTCATTTTAGGGGCAGTGTGGCTGTCTTTTTAGGGGCAGTGTGGCATTTTAGGGGCATAATCTGGGCAGTGTGGCTGTCAATTTAGGGGCTATGTGGCTGTCATTATTTGGGCAGTGTGGCTGTCATTATAGGAGCTATCTGACCGTCATTATGTGGGCAGTGTGGCTGTCATTATAGGAGCTTTGTGGCTGTCATTATAGGGGCTTTGTGGCTGTCATTAGAGGGGCAGTGTGGCTGTCATGTGGGCAGTGTGGCTGTCATTACAGGAGCTATATGGCTGTCATTTTAGGGGCATTGTGGCTGTCATTATGTGGGCAGTGTGGCTGTCATTATAGGGGCTATGTGGCTGTCATTATTTGGGCAGTGTAGCTGTCACTACATGGGTAGTGTGGCTGTCATTATTTTGGCAGTGTGGCTGTCATTACAGGAACATTGTGACTGCTATTATAAAGGCAGTGTGGCTATCATTATAGGGCGATGTGGCTGTTATTATAGGGGCAGTGTGGTTGTTATTAGAGGCCCACTGTGACTGTCGTTCGGTTAGCACTGTAATACTTGCATGTTGTGCCTGTGGTCGCTAACCGCTGGAATGTCCTACTCACCGGTAGCCGCATCCGCAGAACACTTTCTTCATGCCGGCGTCTCCCTCCCCAGAGGGTGTTTTTTCCCCTCATAATATCTTTAGCAATTGGTGCGTGAATCACGGACAACATACAGATGACGTCCGTGTGCTGTTCGTTGTTTTCATGCACCCATTGACTTCAAAAACGCACAAAAATAGGACCTGCATTAAGTTTACGCAGCGGACTCACACTGCGTGGAAAACAACACATGTCTGAATAGAAACCATTGAATTACATAGGTCCATATGACTGCCGTTGTTTTAGCGTCCGTAACAGGGACGTATAATACGCTTGTGTGAATCAGGCTCGTGTCTGCTACGCCAAGTCTCTGCCACGCCGAGAGTCTGCAAGATCTACTATCGTTGGCTGTTGTTTGGCCAGCGGCTACTCTGCTTCGGCGGTGCGGCCTAGTGGGTCCAGAAACCCCATAGCCGTGACATTCTGTACCTTCTTGCATATTCACACATAGGTATGTGCTTGCATTTTCTTAGATTTTTCCCCCTTATATTTCTAGGTTTGGGGTACAAGGGTTGTGAACCTGAAGCCCTTCTTTCTGCCTCCCCTGAACGTGTATAAAATATGAATACTAATCATTTATAAATCTTCTAAAATTTGTACCTCAAAATGTCAAACTGATGCTTTCAGCATGGCGGCCCAATCTCAGGGTGCGCTAGACAAGAGGCCAACTTTGACTGTTGCCCAAGGTCTCACCTAAACCTGGAAACAGCCCTGGTGATAGTGCGCATAACTGGAGTCCCCATGCCTCAGACTTCAGCGCTAGGCGGGTGCCTTGCATATGGCGGACCTGGTGGCAAGTGTATAGAAGAGGCTGGACGCTGCTGCAGGCTTAAGGGAAGCCGACATGACCGTCCTGGTAGGGAAAGGGTTAATGTTACGAGGTCAGGGAAAGTTGAAGGAGCTGAAGGAGGGACGGGGAGGAGTTAAGGGGGGCGGGGGGGCCGTTACTGCGCTTCCCGCTGTTTCTCGGCATTGAGCCGGAAGCAGCGGGAGGAGTAACACACATTAAGCAAAGCTCCCCGTTGCCCGGTGTTTTAGTAATGGCAGAGGCCCTGATTTTAGAGCGGCTGCGCGCCGCTGCTGTGCACCACGGTCCCGGATGGCTGGAGGAGACCGTGGCTGCATTAACGCGGATCCCGGACGCCGTTTCGCCACGTCGGGCACGGCGTTCGGGGTCTGTTGTAAGGGACAGGCTCCCCTCCCCCGGCCCCCCTACGAGCATGGCTATGGCGGCGGGGGGGGAGTCGGCAACAACCGCTCCTGCGCTGGGCAGGCAGAGAGCGGTGGCAGGGGTGACGGCGATGCAGGCTGTGTCGACCCGTCCCTCTCGGCGGTCCCGACCTCCAGAGCGCCTGAGTCCGGAGGTAGTCCCGCGGACACGGCGTCGCAGAGGGAGCCCGATCCCGGACGCTGCAGGCCAGGCAGCTGGGAGGACCGCCCCTTCCCAGGCCCTGCGTCCTGGCAGGAATCCCAGGCCGCGACGGGGTCCGGCGGTAAGCAGGGAGTCGCAGGCTGGGCTCCCTGTCACCCCTCCCCCATCAGATGGAAGATGTCGAGAGCAAGGTACGGCCGCCCCGCATGGTGATGTTCCGGCCAGGGGGCAGGCTTCGTCAGGATCGTCTAGACGGACGACTAGATCTGCAGCGACGTCGAGGCAACAGGTCCGGTCGGAAGTCTGGGTCCCGGCGGTCGGGCGGCAGGTTGCCGGCCCATCGGTCAGCGCGTCCTCATCCCCTTTCCGAAGAGGTCGTTGGGAGGGACAGTCGTCGGCGAGAGAAGAACTGGAGGAAGGTGAACTGGACGTCTATCGTCGAGGTCAGGATGGTCCGGCTGACGGGAACACAGCGCCTGTTCAGCCCGGTGAGTGTATAACTCCATTATTGTCTTATCCAGCGATTTTTATGTCGGGTGTCGGCGGGGGGGCTGCTAGCATAGCATCGGGGGCCGGTAGTGGCGGGGGCGGACGCGACGGAGCGGGTTTGGCAGATTTAGTGGGTTGCTTACGGGAGCTGGTGGGGCGCCTGGATAGGGCCGCGGCGCCGGTAGTAACGGAAGTGTCCCCTGCGGTAGTTTGGGAAGGCCCCAGGGAAGTGGGATCGTTGCAGGCGCGTCCTGTGGTGGCGGTTAGAGAGGCGGTCGCGGTGTCGGTGCAGACTGAGGCACAGAAGGACGGCGATCGAGTGCGCATGGACGATCGTGCTCGGGGGGAGGTGTATGTTTGTTTTGAGGGTCCGTTGGGGGCGCATTTAAAGCAGGAGGTGCGTGATCGGATCTGGAAAGATGAATATGTTGAAATTTTTTCTCTCTTGCCGCTGGCTAAATTCAATTTGGATAAGAGCAAGCGGGATGAGAGTAAAAAGGACGAGGAGGAACGGCGGCGGTATAGGCTTATCCCGCAGACGTTCGTTAATTGGTCGCAGGCGTTCGCCATATTGGCTAGTGTGATAGGGGAAAAGGCGCCGGAAAATTGTTCGGCGTTATTTTGTTATTTTGATGCTATTGGGGAGGCTCATAGGGCGTATGGGGGTCAGGCGTGGCTGCGATATGATGAGCAATTCCGTCAGCGGAAGGCGGTTCGGCCGGCGATTCGGTGGGACCAGAAGGATATTGCTCTCTGGTTACGGGTTACGGCTCCGGTTAGGCAGCCCTTTCCCGGGAGCGGTGGCCAGGGAGGCCAGACTAGTCAGAGTGGACCAAGCGGCGGGGGAAAGGCGGGGTTTTGCTGGCAATTCAATGAAGGCCAGTGCAAGTTTGGGGCCACGTGCAAGTTCAAGCACGTGTGCTCCGAGTGTAATGGTGCATCACACGGGGCGGCAAAATGTCTGCGGAAAAAGAGGTCCGGGAACCAGCACGGGGCTGGTCAAGGGGGTGTCGCCGGTGAGGGTGGAAAGGATGGCCCCTTATCTAAATGAGTATCCGGATAGGGCGGCAGCTAAGTTGCTTTATGAAGGGTTTAGTGTTGGTTTTGTTATTCCTCCGCCTCCTTATGAGGTTCCGGTTACGCGGAGAAATTTAAAATCGGCTTACTTGCATGCGGAAGTCGTGTCGGAAAAGTTGTTAAAAGAAGTTTCGTTGGGGCGCATGTCGGGGCCATTTGTGGAGTCGCCGGTGAAAGATTTAGTTGTGTCCCCTTTGGGTATTGTCCCTAAACGCGAGCCCGGAAAGTTTCGTTTGATTCAACATTTATCGTATCCCAAAGGTTCGTCGGTAAATGACGGGATTGATCACGAGTTGTGTTCCGTAGTTTATACCTCATTCGATAAGGCGGTGGGGTTAGTGCGGGCTGCGGGTCCGGGGGCGCTGCTAGCAAAAACCGACATCGAGGCGGCGTTCAGGTTGTTGCCGGTCCATCCAGAAAGCCAACGGCTGTTGGGTTGTTTTTGGAATGGGGCCTTTTACGTGGATCGGTGCCTTCCGATGGGGTGTTCTCTTTCTTGTGCATACTTCGAGGCGTTTAGTAGCTTCGTGGAGTGGGTAACGAGGGGAGTATCCGGGGTCGATTCGTTGATCCATTACTTAGATGATTTTTTGTGCGTTGGCCCGGGGGGTTCGCCGGTTTGCGGTAACTTGCTTCATGCCCTGCAGAAGGTGGCGAGGGATTTTGGGATCCCTTTGGCGCCGGAAAAAACGGAGGGCCCGGTAGCGACGATTTCTTTCTTGGGAATCGAAATTGACTCGGTGGCAATGGAGTGTCGGCTCCCGGCGGATAAGTTGGGTGCTTTGAGGCTGGAGGTGCGACGGGCTTGTAGAAGGAAGAAAATGTCGCTGAGGGAGCTTCAGTCGCTGCTGGGGAAGTTGAATTTCGCCTGCCGGATTATGCCGATGGGGAGGGTGTTTGGTAGAAGGTTGGCGGCGGCAACGGCGGGAGTGCGGGCGCCGCATCATTTTGTGAGGCTCAAGGAGGAGCACCGAGCTGATCTTCAGGTTTGGGATGACTTCTTGGGCCAGTACAATGGTCGCTCGCTATGGATGGCCCCAGCGCAGGATACGAGTGATCTGAATATTTTCACGGATGCGGCTGGGGCGGGTGGCTTTGGAGCTTACGGGGGAGGTCCGTGGTGCGCAGGTCAATGGCCGGCTAGCTGGGTGTCCAGTGGATTGACGCGGAATCTGGCCCTGCTCGAGCTGTTTCCCATCGTGGTGGCGGCTACCATTTGGGGGGACAGGCTCAGGGATAAGAAGGTCCGTTTTTACTGCGACAACATGGGGGTGGTGCTTGCCATTAATAACATCACGGCGTCCTCTCCTCCGGTAGTTCAATTGTTGCGACATTTAGTGTTGGTGTGTTTGTCGCTGAACGCGTGGGTGGTGGCGGTGCATGTACCGGGTGTACGGAATTGTGTTGCTGATGCTCTTTCTCGCTCGCAGTGGGACCGGTTTCGGCAATTGGCCCCGGGAGCGGAACGTCTCGGTTTGGCGTGTCCGGATCATCTATGGGATCTGGTATCGGTCCCGTAGAGCAGCTGTTACAAAGGTCTTTGGCGCGCACGACGTGGAGGGCTTATGCTGCTTGTTGGAGGCAGTGGGAGGAGTGGGTAAGAGAGTTGGGTGATGTCAATACGGATAGAGACAGGTTGGTGGCACTTTTGTATTGGTTAGGGGATGCCTGGGAGGGGGGGTTTTCAGTAGCGAAGGTGAACCGGTTTATATCCGCGGTGGCGTTTGGGCTTAAGTTGCGGGGCTTGCGGGATGTATCGAAGGAATTTCTGGTATCGCAGGCTTTGAAGGGGTTGCGCAGAGGTAGGGTGGAGGCGGATAGTAGAAGGCCGGTGTCGTTTGCTTTGCTGGGCTTGTTGGGCGGTTCATTGGCATCGGTATGTCGTTCTTCAGATGAAATGGATTTGTTTCGGTTGGCTTTCTCGTTGGCGTTCTTCGGAGCATTTAGAATAGGTGAGTTGGTGTCGCCAAGTACTAAACAGGCAGGGGGGCTGAGATCTGGGGAGGTGAGCCTTTTTGCAGATCGGTTGGAGGTATGGTTGCGTAGATCAAAAACTGACCAATTAGGGAAGGGAAAACTGATAGTTTTGTTCGCTCTCCCGGGGTCGGTCATGTGCCCAGTAGAGTGCATGCGGGGTTTTACAAAAAACAGGGGGTCTCCAGATTTGCCTTTGTTACGTCATGTGGACGGGTCGTTCTTGTCCAGGTTTCAGTTTGGAGCTGTTTTTAAAAAATGTTTGACGGCGGTTGGGGTTGCGGCAGGCTCATATTCATCTCATTCCTTCCGGATTGGCGCAGCAATGGAAGCAGGGCGCTGGGGGTTGGATGATGAGGGGGTGAGGCGTATTGGTCGTTGGGAGTCTAAAAGGTTTAAGTCCTATGTCCGCCCCCATATGTTGTAATTTTGTTGTTTATGCTTGCAAATGTTATATGGTGGTGCCTAACTGTGTTTTCCGTTTCAGATTCGCCTCCTTGTCTGGTGTGGTTGATGGGTCATTCGTACGTGCACTGGGGGGCTTTGAGGGCGGACGTCCGCCCGGATGGTCGCCAGTTGCGCATTCCGCGACAGGATGCGGTTGTGCATTGGCTGGGGTTTAGAGGTATGTCGTGGAACAGGGTGTTGGCGGAATTCCAGACATATGTGCGGCTTGATAGGGTTCCGGAGGTTTTAGTGTTGCACGTGGGTGGGAATGACTTAGGAGTCCGCCCTTTTCGTGAGTTGGTGCGGGATATCAAACATGATTTGTTGTGTTTGTGGGTATCTTATCCCAAGTTGGTGGTAGTGTGGTCGGACATAGTCCCAAGGAAGCATTGGCGGTTAGCTAGATCGGTGGAGAGAGTCAATAAGGCTCGGATAAAAGTTAACCGGGCGGTGTCCCGTTTTGTGGCAAAGAACGGGGGCATTTGCGTGAGGCATAGGGATTTGGAGTCAGGATTGGGGAATTTCTGGAGGAGTGACGGGGTTCATCTGACCGAGGTTGGCATTGATATTTGGAGCTTGGCTATAGCAGAAGGCATAGAAAGGGCGGTGGTGGTGTGGAGGAACTCACAGGCTTAAGGTGGTCAAGGCCTGTTTCGCGGTGGCGGGGGGAGTCCTTGAGGCCAGTCAGTACAAAATGGTGGGGGGGTCGCATCGGGGGTATGCGTCCCCCAAAAAAGGTACATGGTTGAAGACTTCATCGGGTGTTATCCCTTTGAAGTGGTCTTCTGGTAGAAGGTATGTCACTTGAAGGCTTCATCGGGTGTTATCCCTTTGAAGTGGACTTCTAGTGGTCGGTATATCACTTGAGGGCTTCATCGGGTGTTATCCCCTTGAAGTGGACTTCTAGTGGTTGGAGCCATCTGCAGAGGTGAACGGTGCTTCCGAGCTGGTTTACGGCTGGAGGTAATTAGTGGTTTGCAGATGGCTAATTCGGTGTGTTCTTGAAAGGAACATCTGAAGGGGCTTCAAGGACTTCCTCTGCTCGGGTTAATGTTAACGTTTAATTGTTATTTATGATTCTGACCCATGTTGGGTCATGTGAATTATTAGGAGGAATTCTCTGGTGGATTCCTAACTAGTTATCCGAATGTTTCGGATTTAAATTGTTTTTATAAAACTGTGAAATTAATAAACGGCTGCTGTGGCCATTTCACATCCAACCTCGGTGTCATGTGTCGTTACTAAATGGGGGTGGGGGATAGTATGGTTTAAGGTTAACACACGACTCTACCTAGGCAGGTCAAGAAGAGGCTGGACGCTGCTGCAGGCTTAAGGGAAGCCGACATGACCGTCCTGGTAGGGAAAGGGTTAATGTTACGAGGTCAGGGAAAGTTGAAGGAGCTGAAGGAGGGACGGGGAGGAGTTAAGGGGGGCGGGGGGGCCGTTACTGCGCTTCCCGCTGTTTCTCGGCATTGAGCCGGAAGCAGCGGGAGGAGTAACACACATTAAGCAAAGCTCCCACCCTCCCACCCTTGTTTTGTTACTCCTTAGGTCTTATGTACGTCTGTCTATGAGCGTTTTGTTTTATTTTGTGTGCTTATTTAACATGTTTTTCTTTTTTCCGGAGTAGGTTCTGTTGTCATGGCAGCTGGCGGGGGGAGTCCTTGAGGCCAGTCAGTACAAAATGGTGGGGGGGTCGCATCGGGGGTATGCGTCCCCCAAAAAAGGTACATGGTTGAAGACTTCATCGGGTGTTATCCCTTTGAAGTGGTCTTCTGGTAGAAGGTATGTCACTTGAAGGCTTCATCGGGTGTTATCCCTTTGAAGTGGACTTCTAGTGGTCGGTATATCACTTGAGGGCTTCATCGGGTGTTATCCCCTTGAAGTGGACTTCTAGTGGTTGGAGCCATCTGCAGAGGTGAACGGTGCTTCCGAGCTGGTTTACGGCTGGAGGTAATTAGTGGTTTGCAGATGGCTAATTCGGTGTGTTCTTGAAAGGAACATCTGAAGGGGCTTCAAGGACTTCCTCTGCTCGGGTTAATGTTAACGTTTAATTGTTATTTATGATTCTGACCCATGTTGGGTCATGTGAATTATTAGGAGGAATTCTCTGGTGGATTCCTAACTAGTTATCCGAATGTTTCGGATTTAAATTGTTTTTATAAAACTGTGAAATTAATAAACGGCTGCTGTGGCCATTTCACATCCAACCTCGGTGTCATGTGTCGTTACTAAATGGGGGTGGGGGATAGTATGGTTTAAGGTTAACACACGACTCTACCTAGGCAGGTCATGTCACAGTCAGCTTCAGTTACACTTCTGTAAATATTTCCTCCTATAAACATAGTAGTCTTTGTCAGTTTCACAAAACCAGATGGAGATGTAGATTATTAATGTGCCGCACTGCATTCAGGGAGATACATCGCACACAATACATTCTGGATACGATCAAGTCCCACTCCCATAATGCTTTCTACATGTATGAAATTTCTTACTTATTTTCCTACTTTCTTGAATTATTTACACTCTCCATATTGTGCAATATTTGCAATAAATGAATGTTAGATGCAATAAAATCTTATTCAAATGGAAGCCGTCGCTTCAAGTCCATTACCAAATAAGCAGAGGCAGACTGTTAGCCGTGCATATGTTCCTGTGTTTGTAGTAGCGCACCATAAAAGTGTTGAATAGAGAATATCGGGTTTCTTTGGGACTCTTTCATTAGTAGTCCCATCACTCGGAAAGCCTCTTACATTAACATTTAAATAAGTCCTGTGCTACTATGTCCACACCAGTACATTTTATTCTTCAATGGAAGGCTGAATCTTGCTCATTGTTCGGGGCTGAGAATTTGTTTGCGGATGTAATTCCCTTTAATGGTTCAGTTAGAGAAAACGTGACGGTCCTATAAAGATTGGTTTATATATACCAATCCCACTTTCTGTCCTGCTCTGTTTCACGGTTCAAATTCATTGCCATAAACTGGAATTGTTAAAATAGATCATAAAATTGATGGTGACTAGATGAAGCTAATGTGTCAAGCAGATACTATAGGACTGTCGGAGTAATGCTTCATTATGGTATCAATTTACTAGTCAACGTTTATAGGTTTTCCAAGATGGTATGTAAAAATAGAAAAAAAGAATATTTTAATGTCAAATATTTTAATGATAATACTGAGACATGACTATTTAAAGAGTAAACCTATGCTAAAATATCATGGATTTGGCTATACAGCCATTTCTTTGAGGGGTATTCCGATTATCAACATTTATGGAGTGTCTAAATAGATCATAAATACCGCCTCGCTACCTGAAGCAATCTGATAATAGATTAGGAAGGCTGTAGGGAAATCAAATTCCTTGCAATCACCTACAAACCCATCCACGGAATACGGATTATTGTTTAAAGGGGTTTTCCATTCAACTCTATGAGACTGGCGGAGATAAGCAAGTATTGTATTCGGCTATATCTCCGTCAGTCCCATAGAGTTACATAGAGCTGCTGCGTGCATGTTGACCGCCACTCCATTCAAACAGGGGATACATGACCCCTATTGTCATGATCGGTGAGGGTCCCAGCGGTAGAGCCCCAATGATCAAACACTTATCACCAATGCTGTGGATGGGTGTTAAGTGTTGTTCGTGGGAAATCACCTTTAAAGCAGATTGTATTCTGCCTGACTCACAAGGAAAGGTATTCTAAGAGTATGTCCACCTTAGAACACCATTTACTATATATATATATATATATATATATATATATATATATATATATATAAATAATCTACATAAAATAAATACGCTCCTATAATGCAGGAGGGGGGTGTTTAGCGTTTCTTACAACCGATTACTATATATCACCAAATCGTGGTATCTACAAACACTGAAGAATGCTGGGAGATTTCAGTTCTGAAGCCTGCAGAATTGTGATTGCAGCACTGGGCTATAATATGGGATAGAATTACAATTTTTCGAGAGCTCCATAGTATTGTAACAAAAATACAAATATATATATATATATATATATATATATATATATATATATATACTATGATCAGATTAATAACAGTGGTTGAACTGGGAAAGTTTTTCTGTAGTCTAAGTGAGGATATATGACCATCTACATCTAGTGTTTACAATTGTACGCTATAACATTCTCAGTTGGATCGTCTAAATAATTGCTACATGTAAAACTAGACTCCTACATATTGATGGTTTCCAGTATGTAATGGTTCAGACACGTTACTATAGGGGGTTCAATTGCCTCCTTGTGCCAGAGGGCATCCAAAGGCCCCTCTACCACATGGGAAGACATCAGTGTTATAAATGGCGCATTATAGGTTGGGGGGGGGCCCTGTTACATATTTCGAGCCTGTGTACTGATTTGAGGGGGACCATTATTAAACCTGTACCAACCCATAATTATTTTATACCATAACATCCAATAACTGTACATTTTAAAAGCCCTTCATATAGTGGCATCATAATGGCATTTAGAGACCAAGTATTGTTTTAAGGGAATATTTTCCTCAACCTCTAGAAACCTGTAATTAATTACAACACTAAAAATCCCACAAGGACACTTATGCTTTTCTTCACCCTTGGGGCTAATATGGACAAATGCTCACTCAGAGTTTTATGACACACTGTAATTCTGTTAGGCCCAATAATGTGTCAGCAGGAGATATATGAACGGCGTAAATGTAACATGTCAGATTTTAGGACATAAGCGTGGGGTAAATTGCACCATCAGACAGTTCGACTTAATAACGTGACCCTGAGCGAGGGCTTGTTCTGTCAGGTGGCCCAGGTCGTCTACTGAACCAGTGGTTTGTTCTGATTATCTGGAGACAATGCCGTATCTGGGATATATACCTATTCACACACAAATGTGTACGAGACACTCATGACATACACAAGGAGACGTCTATTTCATGAATGATTGGTTATAGTTCTCAACTTACCATGTATTAAAGGGACAGTATGTCATATTTTTGTATATTGGTTAAGAGATAAAGATTGTTTGTAAAAAAGTTTTATTTTAACAAATTAATCGGATTCCACTATTTTATTCCTATATATTTAAATTAGTGGGGCCGTCTTTAGTGACCACCCCCACATTAGTATGCTTTAGACTAGTAGTGCATTTGAGAAACTCATTTTGACTATGGCAACTCTATGGAGAGGAGGAAGCGGCTGTGTTATTAAATCCCAATTACAGACTATACCAGCAATCTAGAACCCCTTGGTGATGTAAATTCGGTTCAAAGAGTATGTCGGAGAATTAAGCCGTAATATGGACGCTAACATTTCTACACATCACGGCCCTCCAAAACTGATTTTATTGTGGCAAATGTAGGACATCTCTAGTTCATATAAGGGTACAGTGTCAATTATTGGATATTTAATAGACATATATCTTGTTGTATAGATAAAATGTGGAAAATAGTCAAAGACCCCATTCGCACAATGCAGTGTTGATGGTTTCTAAGCCAAAACAAGTATATCTATATCTTTCGTATAGACTTTTCCTCGTTTTAGGAACCAGTCCTGTTTTTGGCAAAAAAAATGAAATAAAAAAAATGAAAATCCCATTGCAGTGGTGCAGGAAATTCTCTGAATTTCTGCAGTACAAACCCATAGGCACCCTATGTGCCATCTTGTGTGGCCTCCTTGTGAATAGCTTCGTAATAGGGCATACGCAAAATCTGCAGCACATGTTGGCACAGTATGGCCCATACAATTGGGTGCTGTATTTAGACATTTAGAATACAGTTTACGGACTTAGGCTTGCGATAGATTGGTCAATCCATAGAATTCATGCACACAGTCGTAAACTCACAAGGTCTCATCCTGTCCTTGGCCCTATATAAATGACATGCTCAAAGCTGTCATACGATTGTGTGCATGAAGCCTTAGGTTGGGTTCACACTTTTGCAGTGTATTGTTTTTTTTTTGTCGTATTTTCGTCTTTACAAGTCAAAATAATGCCATAGTGCATTATCCAACTTGTGTCTCTCCAGCTGTTGCAAAACTACAACTCCTAGCATGTACTGACAGCCGAAGAACTTAGCACATAAGTGTCCATCAGTCTCTATCAGTTTGGAACTGATGGAAACTTTTAGATCAGGTGTCGAAAAAAAAAAAAGCCTATAGAAAAAAAAAGGGATACCATGTGTCATAAAATGTAATTCTGTAAACCTGAGCCACGCATGCTTATGCCCCCTTAACAGTAGTTACGGAATTGTGAGCGATCAACGTCAATCCAATAGGGTCTAATTTGGTAAATAGCAAGTGGGACGTCCAGTCGGTTTATGACTTTTATTGTACAGACTGAGACAATGGCAAAGTTGGAAGTGGGTAATAAACATGGCTGATTGAAATGAGTCCAATATATGATGGCAGGGTGTAATTTAAGATGATTATTGGCATAGCAGAATTGGTCCCCGTCCTCCAATCAGGAAGATTGTAGGTGATATGTTTATGTTCCAAAATTAAATTAGATGATTTTCATGATGTCATTTGCTAGTAGTGAAATTCTACATAGGAAAAAGTATAACAACAAAAACAACAACAACAATAATAATAATATAAACTAAGCAAATAAAACATCACGCTTACCATATTTAGAAAAATCGGATTAATACAGCAGTAAGAGGAAATAGTGGGCTTTGAAGGGGTTGTCTCATGAAGACATCCCATTTTATATTCACTATCATGGCATATGGACATTATAAATTGGGTCCCCCGCTCGTAAGCCCCCTTCTATGAGACAGAGTGGAGAACTACTAACAAAGAGCAGCTACTTGGTCATCCATTAATTTAAATTAGCGCCATGAAAGGCCTGATCCACATCCCATTTGCTCCCTACGTTTATCGTGTACGGCGTGAAAGCTCCCGACGTACATGATAAACGTGTCCATAGGGCTCCATTAGCCCGAAGGAGACCAAAAAAGTGTCCTTTTGGCTTCAGTCGGGTTGATATACATCAGTATACCTTTTTTTTTTTAAGGATAGAATAAGGATGGCCGGGTACTTTGGGACTGATGTCAGAGGCTCCCTCGAGAAGCGGTTGATAATGCACTGGCCGGGGATTCCGGCAAGCTTCTAACATCACTGTCTATATGCGGACAGCGGCATCAAGACTGGAGTCCCAAAGACAGGAGTCTTGCGATGTTCTAGACGGGGACTTCCTAAATGAAAGCCCCTGACATCACTGTCCATATATGGGCAGTGACATCAGAAGCTTCCCCGGGCACAGCACTTCAGGTAGCATTGTGCCCCGGAAATTCAGGTCACGTATCCGACTGCAGCTGCTTTATTGTATCTGACTGGTTATGAAAATGGGGGGGGGGGGGGGCCGACGTCGTTTTCGTCAACTTATTCTTTTTTTTATTTTTAAAAAGCGGCGTGGGGTCCCCCCCAGTTTCATAACCAGCCAGATACAATAAAGCAGCGGGAGCCTAGCATTACCAGGGTAGGAAGGGCTACTGTTTTTGGACGTTCCCAGCCTCATAATACCAGCCTGCGGCCGCCCCAGTGTCCGTCAATCACTACAGATGGTCGGGTACTGGATCGTACCCAGCTCTTCCCGATATCCCTGGTGGCGGTGGGTACTGGGTTAATAATGGGGGGTTAGTGCTAGCTATTTTACTGGCTAACACTAAGTCCCGCCTTAGTAATGGATGTCGTCAAACAGACAACTGCCATTACTAAGGTGGTAATAAAGTATTTAAAAAAAACAGAGACATAAGAAAATAATTTTTTATTGAAATAAAAACTCCCCCACACAAGCCTTTTTCACCATTTTATTTAAAAAAAAAGAAAGTAGACCATTGAAGAAGTCCAACGAATCTACGACATAGTCTAAATGGTCCAGTGGAACCTGCAAAACAAAAAAAATAAAAGTTAGTAATATGCCGCTGCTTCTTAATTTCTTGTTCCTACTGTGAATCGCCATGTAGTTACACGGCGGTTCACAGTAAAAGCAAGGAACAACGTAGGAGCATGGCCGCCAACCAGCTGTTTAGAAGGAACAGCGGCGGGCACCGCTGCTCTGTCGAGTGCCCCCACACACAAACCCCCCCAAACATGTAACCGTGCCACACACAGTCCCTCCCACACACAAATCCCCCCCCCCACACACACACACACACACACACACAACTCACCTGCATGTTTACACCGTGTTCCAAATTATTATGCACATTGGATTTAAGTGTCATAAACATTTAATTATTAGTTTTTCAATTAAACTCATGGATGGTATTGTGTCTTAGGGCTCTTTGGATCATTGTAATCAATCTCAGACACCTGTGATAATTAGTTTTCCAGGTGTGCCCAATCAAAGGAAAACTACTTAAGAAGGACGTGTTCGTTCAGATAAAGGCATAATGAGGAAGGTTTCTGCCAGACAAATTAATAGGATTAGGAGAGCAGCTGCTAAAATGCCATTGCAAAGCAGCAAACAGGTATTTGAAGCCGCTGGTGCCTCTGGAGTCCCGCGAACCTCAAGGTGTAGGATCCTCCAGAGGTTTGCAAATGTACATAAAGCTATTATTCGGCCACCCCTAAACAATGCTCACAAGCAGAAGCGGTTGCAGTGGGCTCAGAAATACATGAAGACTAATTTTCAAACCGTGTTGTTTACTGATGAGTGCCGTGCAACCCTGGATGGTCCAGATGGATGGAGTAGTGGATGGTTGGTGAATGGCCACCATGTCCCAACAAGGCTGCGACGTCAGCAAGGAGGTGGCGGAGTCATGTTTTGGGCTGGAATCATGGGGAGAGAGCGTACGTAGAGTTTATGACTGACCACTTTCTTCTGTGGTACAAAAAGAAGAACCGTGCCTTCCGTAGCAAAATTAGTGGTGCTGTTTTTTCTACTCCTGGACAACCCCTTTAAATAATAACTTTTGTCATCGTAGAACCTTCTTGCTACCAGTGACCTCTTAAGCTGGCCATACACTTTAGATAGATGTTGGCTGAACGATCGTATGACTGATAGCTATTCATCCCGACCGCCATATACAAGCGCGCTCGGCTTGGCCAAGCATGCATGTCTTTTCAGTAGGGAGAAGGGAGAAACCCACTGCCAGCTTATCTAACAAACATAAGAATCGGGCATGTTGGAATTAAACGTGCCCAACTCTTCTCTCCACCAACATCTGCCATCGGCGGAGAGTCCGGACGTGCCCATATACATTAGATAGTTGGACGGTCGCGTGTCTCAGCCAACATACATCCAATGTTTATGGCCAGCTTTACTCACGTATGCAAGATGATACAGAGCGGGTCGATTAGCGGCTAGATGTGGTTCTCTGGCACTCGAAGTAACCTGTGTATTGTGTGTTTCCTATGTGTGTGCGCCATCCTCCCACTTGATAAAAACCTGCCAAAATATGAGAAAAAAAAACCAACAACAATTTTTACTAAAGGAAATATTCTGATCTTATCCTATTAACCACTTTCTTTCCCTAAAGATAAAGCTACAGTCGAACAGAAACCGAAGACATAAATATAAATCTCTTATACTAATTTATCCTATAATGGTCAAAATGATGAATGATAACAGGAATGAGAAGCTGTAATCTAAGATTACATATCCCATTTACCCAGATTTTCCCTATCTAATGAGTAATGGAAGGGCCGATAGAGTTTCCCTTAATAAAGCGATGATGGACCACTGGAACTAGGGCCGAGCAAACATGAGTGCACTTTAGACAAGCTCGGGCCTAGATAACTGGATTATACGCATATCTAAAGTATGTAGCGATATAAAGGAATTTAATCTCGGCCGTAGAGCGCAGAAATTCCTCCTTTGTCACCGGCTTCATTTCAGATTCTACTTTAGATAGGAATAATAAAGGAGTGGAAGTGTTGAACAGCACAAAGGCAATTCTGCACCAAGCGCGCCGGTAATAACTGTATTTCAGAGCGACATAAACTCTTTCAATAAGCAATAACGCTGCATAGTTCTTACCGGAGAATATCAAACTTCAAGGCATATGCTGAGATGAAATTGCTGCAAAATACCACCAATCAAACGGAGTCACCGTGATTACTGATTAGTCCAACGCAGAACCTGTGGAGCGGGGGGGAAGAGGGGAAAAAAATAAAAAAAATATATAATTTTTTTCTGCTATTGCATTTGGTGGCAAGTGTTGTCTTATGTGTTTTTAGATGAAGAGAGGAGAAAATGAGTTGTAAATTTGAGCTTTTACCGAAATGGCGATGATATCTTTTTTTAGCGTCTGTAGTTACAGTCCTGGTAATATGATTCTGTGTTCAACACATCAAACCTATCTCAGTCTGACACAGGGAGAGGACGACAAGTGAATACATATCAATTCTCAAATAAGCTTTTTTTTTTTGCTATTCCTGAGCAGCAAAGATATTTCTGTTCGAAGAAGATTTTGTACGTTTTTTATGGCATAAGAGAGTAAAGGTGTCTTTTTTTTTTCTATCTATGCTTTGTTGTTAATTTAACAAGGTTATTAAAAATCATTCATTAAAATATCTCAATGTCCGCTCTTCACGTCCGACCACTTGAACTGTTATACTGTATATGCAGAATAGTGAAAAGGTATTTGTCATATGTCCTGCATAATATTTGTCATATGTCCTGCATAATATTTGTCATATGTCCTTTATTACTGCATAATTGTCAAAGTGAGGTGTCATATTAGATAAAGGGAACCTGAATAGTCACATAACAGTGTTTAAAGGGAATCTGTCAGCAGTTTTGAGCCCTCAGTACTGCTGACAGCACTATATAGAGGAGGGGAGGGCAGTGTAACGATACCTGTTGTGTCCGTCATGCAAGTAGCATGACTGAGAACACAATGTTTAATGCCCCTGGTGTCGCAATTGCAAGTGCCATGGAGGCGACTCCTTGATGTTCCAGTACTTCTTGCCTTTCCTCAATGAGCGTTGCCAACCCCTCCCCTCTGCTTTGATTGATGCCTCTAGCGGTCTTCTGATTGGACGCTAGAACTGTCATAGTGACCGCGGCGGCGGGGCATTAAATATCAATTTCTCAGTCATGAAACTTGCATGCTATCATTACACTGCACTCCCCCTCCTCTATTTAGCGCTGTCAGCTATTTTGAGGGCTCAAAACTGCAGACAGATTCCCTTTAAATTACTACATTGATTTAAAAAGATTTGGGCAATCACTTTTTTTTGTTTTTTAGAAGGGTCTTCTGCCAGGACCCCCAGAGAGCAGCTGTAATCTTTTGGAGAATCCGGTAGCAGGTGCTCAATTACTCACCAGTGCCCCCACAGGGGAAATGGAGCATTACACAGTTCTCATTGAAATCAATAGGCTGTCTATGTAATGCATGGATGTAACAGCTCCTCCATTAGATCCTCCTGAAGAGGGAAAGCCCCTCTAAAAACTCAGAATTTCCTAGGGTAGTTGAAAATAGGCTTTCCATACCAGACAACTCTTTATCCAACATTCTTATAACTCATGTGAAAAAAGTTTCTCCCCCCTTAAATTTATATTGCAGCACTTTAAACAGCAAGCAACGCTTACTATAATGCAATATCAGTCTTTCGCAAAGTTGCTAAATTGAAACCTCACTGTATATGGAACTTTACCATGAGAGTTGTCACCACACAGTTTATCCATGAACATCATTGCGCCATATTCCAGAAAGGGTGGGAATAAAGATTGTTAAAAAATATTAGTCTTCTCCATATGACAGGTGGTCTATGGGCTCCGCTGGAGTAGGGACCCCACTGTGAGTGGAACCTAGGACTACCTATAACCATATCACTGTCCACATAACCCTCTGTACCCACAGTGGACAATAGTGCTTTATGGGAAAACAGACTTCCATATGTCCTTCATGGCAGTTCCATAATAACAGTCTCCTAAAAAATGTGCAACTGCAAACTTATTTAACCCAAATTGACCATAGAATCGCTACCGTTTCATATAAAGGATACAATTTTATTTTATATTCTTCTTTTTTTATTATTATTATTTTATTTTATTTTTTTATTAAAAAAATAAAAATAAATCTTAACTTTTAACCATTTATTTTTATTTCTGAGGGTAAGTTAACACATAGTGTAAATACGTTTTCCTCAATGGATTTCGTTGCAGAAAATCCGCAGCATAATACAGTAGCAGCAAAGTGGATGAGATAGAACAAATCTCATCCACGCGCTACGTAAATGTGTGCTGTTTTAATCCGCAGCATTAATTGTATTTGCATAATCGCTGCTTTTTTGTTGCCGGTTTTCCCCATTTAATTCAATGGGGAGGTAAACCCCGCTACAAATAGCAAATTTTTTGCTGTGGAAAAGCTGCGATTCCGCTGCATAAACCGCAACTCAGATAAAAAAAATCTTATACTTACCCAGAATTCTGTGCTTCTTCATCCTGGCCGGCCTCCTGGGATGACATTTCATCCCATGTGACCACTGCCAATCTCAAGCTGCAGTGGTCACATGGGATGAAACGTCATCCCAGGAGGCCGGCCTGCAGGGCGGCAGAGGGACGTGTCACCATGGCTACGTAAGTATGATATTTAAAAAAAAAATTATCTGCAGTCTTCCGCAGCGACATTCCAGCTGAAAAACTGCACAACAATTTAGTGCGTTTTTTTGGGCTGGAATTCCCTGCGGTGACCAGGGCTGATACGCTGTGTGCTTTTACGTATCTGCCCTGTGTGAAGATAGCCTTAGGGTAAGCGTTAAATAGGGTCCAATAAATTAAACTTTTAAAGCGGTCAATACTGCAAATCAAATTAAAGAAGTTGGTGGGCAAGGGGCCCGCAACCTGTAACCAAATCCACTGAATAGAAAATTGAAATTAATTTCAAAGGGAATTTCCTTGCATTTGTTAGCGGTTAAAGCTGCAGTAACTGCTGTGTAATATATATATATATATACTCATAAACTTTAATGCTGTGATTATTCAATTTCCAGTTATTTGCTATCTGCACAGCACTTGCAATTATTGTGGCATCGTATTAACAAATAGGTTTCTTACTTTGTTCTAGAATATTAAATTCAATTGATTAAATATTTTGGTCTCTTGTGCTTTTAATAGCCACAAAGAACTGAAATGAAGAAGAAACCTAATTACAAAAGCCATTGGTTAAAGTTATTTCAGCAAGAATAAATATTGAACAAATTTATGCCCCTCTACAGACCTATCAAATTTATTGCCTCTGGGTCATATAAACACAGGCATTGGCGCTTCATGTGGCATCTGGTGCATTTTAAAGACTCAGCATAAAAATCCTGAACTGTGTCTCTTACTCAGTGTCTGACACAGTATTTGTGTATGTAAGGAAGATGAATTGTGCATACGGGTGTATGCTCGCGCATGTGTATGTAGGTAGGATGTGAGATTTGTAGAATGTGAGTGCTAAGATAACGGTTTGTGTGTAAGTGTATGTGAAGTATAGTTTGCTGTAGCAAAAATTACAAATGGGGTTTCAATGGATAATAATAACACTTGTCAGCAGGATCGGGTGTAGCAGGGGAAGTCCCCCGAGACATGTGCAATACTGGTTTTATAAAAAATGGGGAACCCCCGACAGTTTCAGAATTTCAACTTAAAAATTACCGTCATATCGTACCAAAATAATACAGCCACATACAACCGATATTATGCCACCATATAGTGCCCAAAAAATATCCAGTATCTAAATAATACTGCCATAAAGAGCTTACATAGTACTGCCATATAGTTCCCACATAAGGCCATTTTCACAACTATTTTTTTTTCTTCCGTTGGAAGTTTACATCGGGAGGAGTCCCGATGTATACTACAGACAGAAGGCACCGCCGTAGCCCACTGTATAGGCATACAGTGGTATACGTCGCCAGAACTCCCCGGGCACAGTGCTACTTTAAGCGCTGAGCCAGGGGAAGCTCCTGACATCACTGTCTATATATGGACACTGACGTTAGGGGCTTTGAGATACCAGAATCCCCGGCCAGCATCGAAATGCTCTGGCCGGGGATTCCGCTCCTAGAGGGAGCCCCTGACGTCACTATCCATATATGGATAGTAATGTCAGGGGCCTTAAACTACGTAGTCCCTGGCCAAAACATTGGTAGCGCACTTGCTAAGGAGAGGAGGCGCTAATGACAACACTGTCCACATATGCGCAGTAATCCCAGGGGCTTCACCAGTCCTTAAGTTCTCGGCCACAGGGCTACAGATGCTCTGTCTGCGGACACCGTAGCAAAAAGTCACTTCCCCAGAGTCAAAACCCCGTGGCTGAGCACTACCTGATGCTCTTCCCAAGGATTCGAGCCCTGGGAAAGCTACCCAAGGTTTATGTTTAATGTATACCTGTGACGGATGCCATACAGGGAAATCTGTCACACATAGGCTACCAAGTAAAAAAAATGGATACTGCATATACGTTTTTTTTGCGGGATCCCTTAGTATGGAAAAGTATTGTTTACTACGTTATTCCATCCTGGGAAAAAAAAAACCGTATACCAGCCCGACGGAGGCCAAAAACACACTCTTTGGACTCTGTCGGGCTAATGGAGCCCTGTGGACACGTTTAGCGTATACGCAGGTATCTTTACCAACGTGCACACTAAACGTAGAGCCAAAACTAGATGTGAACATAGCCTAATACTACAATTCATTCCCTAAATAATACTAACATACACTTCTGGGCAGTTCTAGTTTGCTCCTAAGGTTTTTGTCCTCAGATGTCCCATAGTAAATAATTTCCCAGTTTTCCAGCCCCTAAAGCCGGCAATGGGCATGTGCAAAGGGTGCTGAATGCCAGCAGGGGCATCAACAAACCATTCTACCTTGGCCAGGGTATTTAGACACATGGATAGGGCAGAGACTGATTGTCCCAGGTAAAGGAAAGCTTAGCACCAGAACTGTACAATTGGGTACAAAAGCCATCCACGTACATGACCAGGATACAAGAAGCTGAAAACAACAGGCTGCATCACATAATACTTACCAACAAAATATGTAATAAACATAATACATAAATATATAAAAGATCTTACCGCAGCGCGAAGGTCAAACCTTAGACTGATTTTCTATTCTGTGCTGAACTATTTATTCATAAATCCACTTCCACAAAGAATGCGGAATCCAAAAACTATAGTAACAAACTTTAATATGGTATCTTAGCAACAGTGAGTGACAACGATCCGTCTGATGCGGCAAATCAAAGGGACCTGTACTCTGTAAGGGACACCTTTTATTCTGAGAACCGCATGAAAACAGATGTGCGGACATGATTTCCCATCCATTAGAAGTTGATTTCCTAGTCTACGATAATATACGATTTTTCATTCTTTTAACCGTCACATCCATAAATGGACATTTATAGCAAACACAGACTGTACAATTTAACCCTTCATTGACACCATAGACCCGACAGGTTACAGAAGTATCTTGGGAATGTCAATGGGAACATGCAAATATTTGGAAGTGAACCAGAGCCGAACATAAGAAAGAAATACGGCTCTAAACAGCCTGCCATTGTGTGGTATCTGGCGATTGCATTGTTTTATTACAGTGCAGATGATATTTGTATGACCTGACAAATGCATCATCCCAGATACTGCCTAGCCAGCAGATGTTGTAGGATTTGTACAGAATATAGTGAAGAGCTGCCATCCATATGACCTCCAACATAACCCAGATCGTTCTTATTATACGTTCGGTCTATACTAACATAGATAAGTGTTTTTTTTGTATGTGATACAAAGAATAAAATTGCACCATAAAATTGCTGAGAAATTGTTTAAATTACTACTTTTGCTTAAAACCTCTCTTATTGAGGATCATTTTCTCAGACTACATGCAGCAGTTATCTGCTAATTTCATTTTGCTCACTGGTAGTTTAGATGCTTTTATTCTTACTGCCGTATAAATCAGCTCTTCAACTCACTGAGCTTATATATAGACAATCTGAATAAGCAGAGCTGCAGTGTAAAGCATGGGGGAGCAGCTGCTTTAGAGCCTGATGAGACAGGAAGTGGCTTTTAATCAGTCCTTACTGATGATATGACTTGTGTGTGAAATTATAAACATAGAGGGGGGAATTTATTACTCGTTCTGCGCCAGTTTTCTGGAGTAGAAAAGGCACACACGGCACAAAAAGAGAAACTTCATGCACCTTCGGAGCATCTTACTTCAGAGTGTTTTAGATTAAGACTGGAATATGAAACCCCAGTTTTAATAAATTTCCCCTACAGTGTGCAATGGGATTAACAGTTATCATATACTTTATAGCTAGAGGGTAAATCCAATGACACCCTTTCTGGCAATGAATGAAAGAAAGGTCTGGAGGCCAAAATCTATAGACCCGAACCTTAAAGGGGTTGTCCAGGCCCTAAAAATTTATGGCCTATCCTCAGGATAGGCCATTAATATCTAATCAGTCAGACTAGGACTGCCTGGACCCCATCATACGAGCGCTGAGGCCCCTTCAAAACAGCTGATCGACGGGAGTCCCGGCAGTCGGACCTTGACCGATCAGGATAGGCCATCAATTTTTAAGGACTGGACAACCCCTTTAACCTGCAGTGGTAGCATCAAGCAAAAGAAAAAAAATCCCTGGAGAAGCCATGAATTTATACTTGGATCCTTGATAATGCTCAAGTCATGGAGCCTGTACGGAACTACATAAAGTCCCTACAGTTTTATATGATGGAGCAGTAGTCACTCCATGTGCCGCTATATGGGGTCCACGTATGGCACCGTATTATGGACATATTCTGCCCACTACAAGGGTACAATATCTGATGCCACATGTCACAATTGCAACTCTATAAAATTGGGGGCCTATGGAGGTACAGTATGGGCACATATACTTCTATTGAACTGCAAACTCCATATAACTCATGTGCATGAGCCGTCACCCAGCTGACAACATTTTTCTCAGCCTAGCGGTACATCCATGTAGAGACTGTATATATATATTTTGATCTAAAAGTTTTAGCTAATGGGATTGAATTTTTTTTATGGATTTCACTGTACTTAAATTTTGCTACAACTTAACCTTGAGGAATGTCCCTTTTATTTCTGGTTTACAGAATATAAAATGAATCATGTGATGATCTGACAGTTTGATAATGTCCCTGTGTGATTTATGGCTTGCTCAGTAACCTGGGGAAGAACTGATGGGACATTTGCATGTAGAAATTGTAAAGAAAGTGGCTTCAGTGCGTCGGGTATAGGATGATTACAAAAGTAAAAGGTGTAGCAGATTATGCTGCGTATTCAATGGGATATACAAATGTAGATGAGGTTGTCAGATGTAGCAGAGCTGACCTGGTAATTTGCTTGTCGTCATGGTATTAGAATTTGCTGTTTGTGGTTTTACAGAGGATTGCAGGAAATGAACAATGTGCTAACAACACAATATAAAAAACATATAAATGACACAGTACATAAAAGCCAAAATCCACCTTTTAACAAATGTTCACAGCTGAAATGCAGGAGCCACTCAAAATGCTTATTGGACGCAGTGACCAAAAACGTCTGAAAATACGGAGCTATTTTCAGGCGAAAACAGCTCCTGATTTTCAGACGTTTTTGTAGCAACTCGCGTTTTTCGCAGCGTTTTTTACGGCCGTTATTGGAGCTGTTTTTCAATGGAGTCAATGAAAAATGGCTCCAAAAACGTCCCAAGAAGTGACCTGCACTTCTTTTTCGCGGGCATCTTTTTACGCGCCGTATTTTGACAGCGGTGCGTAAAATTACACCTCGTGGGAACAGAACACCGTAAAACCCATTGAAAGCAATGGGCAGATGTTTGTAGGCGTATTAGGGGCGTTTTTTCAGGCGTAATTCGAGGTGTAAAACGTCTGAAAACACTGCGTGTGAACACACCCTAACTCCAACTGCTCAGTATATTGTTGCAGGCAGTGGGACAAGCATCAAAGCTCATATTAAACCCACGTCGGAATTTTGAATATTTGGGGGGCTTTTTAGGAGATTGCTAGTAGCAAATATAGGGCAGATGCTTAAGGGGAATTAATATAGGGGGAGCAGAGGTATCATAAATTAGATGTGACCCGCTGTCACCAAAGCCGTCAGTCCTGCTGACCTGACAAATTCAGGTTTCAGAGCAAGATAAAGCTTCTATGTATCCAGGATACAAAGCAGCTGTATATCAAAAAGTAAAAAAGTTTCACTAAACACTATAATACACTGTTTTAGTAAAAAAATAAAAATAAAAAAAGTCTGTAAATAGTCTTGATTAAAAATAATAACAGCTCCAATGCAGACCTATGTGTTTCCATGGCAACAGACTACAATCCCTGTGTAGTCTGATCCTGCAGTCATACTCTCTTCCGTCCGTCTGCCCCCAACTGTATTCCAACATACATTTTGTAGATTAGCAAAAAGTGAAGGAGTGTATGAAAGGGAGTATGACTGCAAAATCAGACTACACCCAATTTGTTTGTAGTCTGTTACCATGAAGACACATAGGTCTGCATAGAAACTGTAGACATAAATTTTTTAATCAAGACTATCATCAAAGTTGCTTAATTAAGATGCACTGAAGTAATAATAAAAAAAAAATTATTGTAAGTGGGACATACTCTTTAAAGTTATACCTTTGAATAAGGTTAATATATATTTGCATAAAAAAAAGTGTTTGGTAAAATTTTTGGGGGCAGGGCTTACAGTGTCCTGCCATTTGGGATATACATGATGGTTACAATGGCCCGGAATTTTTATGTGAATGCTTCATGTGTTATATTCTTTAGTACCAGATACATATACCACATTTATGGAATTCAGGCTCGGCACATTATATTTTTACAAGAGTAAACAGTACGATTGTCCTGGGAAAACCCCGGAGTATGGAGTCTTATTTTCTCATGACAACATAATCTCAAAGTGTGAAATAAATATAGATATTTGAGAAAGACTGTGATCATCAGCTCGCAGAACGTAGACTACAAGAACATAATTAGTTCCACAAGTGGAAATGTGTTTATCTATGTGAAATGTGGCTTGTTAGGAGGTCATGGCGGAATATGGTCTGTAGAAGAATTCTTTGGAAAGTTGCTGATTGTTGAATATCTTGTAATTAGAAATATTGTTGGTGCTAGGTTAAGCCTGCAGCTGCTTTCCTCCAACAATATCCATTTCCATGGAGAAGAAGTGTCAACTGCTTTTGTTTTCTAGCATTTCGTGGCACGGTTGCTGGCAGACATGACAATGACCTCATGTTCATCGCTTACCCACCCACACAAACAGGGGGTTCTTTTACAGTTAATACTTTATAACTCAGTTTCCAGGTATGTAATAACATAAAATCTCTTATCCGTATCCACAAGCTGCATAATACTCGAATTATTTTCTAGCCTGTTGTGTACAAATCTCAATAATCAGATAAGTGAATGTAAATCCATCATCTATCTATCTATCTATCATCTATCTATCTATCTATCTATCTATCTATCTATCTATCTATCTATCTATCTATCTCTCTCTCTCTCTCTCTCTCTCTCTCTCTATCTATCTATCTATCTATCTGTCTGTCTGTCTGTCTGTCTGTCTGTCTGTCTGCCTATCTATCTATCTATCTATCTATCTATCTATCTATCTATCTATCTATCTATCTATCTATCTATCTATCTATCTATCTATCTATCTATCTATCTATCTATCTATCTATCTATCTATCTATCTATCTATCTCATATCTATCTATCTATCTATCTATCTCATATCTATCTATCTATCTATCTATCTATCTATCTATCTATCTATCTATCTATCTATCTATCTATCTATCTATCTATCTATCTGTCTGTCTGTCTGTCTGTCTGTCTGTCTGTCTGTCTGTCTATCTATCTATCTAATATCTATCTATCTATCTATCTATCTATCTATCCATCCATCTATCCATCTATCTATCTATCTATCTATCTATCTATCTATCTATCTATCTATCTATCTATCTATCTATCTATCTATCTATCTATCTATCTATCTATCTATCTATCTATCTATCTATCTATCTATCTATCTATCTATCTATCTATCTATCTATCTATCTATCTATCTATCTATCTATCTCACATTTTCACTTTTTACACTGTAGCATCCACCATAAAAGATCCTTTCTAAAAGCTGCTTTGATGCTTCCACTTCTGTGTTGTTTTTCCATGATAACAGGATCATTTTGAGATAAAGGTGTTTTAAAGTCATACATCAAGCCCATTTGAAGTCTGAAGACATGCCTGAACAAAAGAGTCGAATCCCCTAATGGTGCTTTGACCATCCATAATCAGAAATGACCTTTTGAGTAATATATATGTCGTGTCCATTAAGCCGGGAAGCACTATAGCACTATCTCCGAGGCCCCTGGTCAATCAAGGTTGCTTGGGGCTGTGGAATTTCCATTTAAAAGTCTCTTTTCAGGTAATAAAGACGCCTCAATAGGGATGGCCTGGTAATGGAAGGTGCTGTAAGCTACTATTAAAGTCCAGACTGTCAGCTTAGCGGCAAAAAAAACTTTTAATGAGGAATCTATTTAAGCCGACCTAATGAATCAGGAAATATTTCCCAGCCTGTCTAATTATAGAGGTCCCCGATTACTTATCTCTGTCTTGGAAGAGATAGTGTTAGACCGTAGTATGTGACATGTAGTATTATACATTTATTAGACAAAATTGTAAGGGTGTGGGTAAGAACCCCAACACTTAAGGAAGACTCTGATATATATATATTTTGTATATTTGTTTATATGCCAGAATTTGGTTAATTTATTTGATATTTATTATAAGCGCCTTTAAGTGTTGTATATTGTAATGTTATTTTCATCCCCTAGGTGGCGTTTCATAGTAGGAGCGGCACATCCAGCCCGTCATAACTTTTTGTGCTGCTGTTTATTACTATTGTTCTGTAATATTAGGCTTTATTTGTGTAAGCATCTGATTATTGGCTTTACGGGATGTCTAAATTGTTTTGGCACTAGGAGAAAGATGTGGACTCCATCTTAGTTAATGCATTGCCATGCCATAACAGCGCAAGGATTTTGCTGCGTGGCTACGTCGCATCTTGATGCTGCGGGCATAAAAGGGCGGAGTTTCCGAAGAAAACCAGTGGTCAGTATTCGGATGGAAGAGGAGAAACCGGGCTGTGTGTGAGAAGAGATGTACGGGAACTCCCCAGTGGGTGTGCTAGTGTCGTGTGAGCTGAGTTGGGTACAGGCAGGAGCTTCCCCACGAGTGTGGCAAGTCAGCAGTGGCGTAACGATTGCGTTTGCATGATGTGTGACCACGACCGGGCTTGAAGAGGAAGCAGGCCCGCAAGGGGCCCTGTCCCATGTCCCCTCACGCTGCCACATCAAGCCCTGGCAAAGGTCTGGGCCGCGACGCATACAAGGTCCTGATGCCATGCAGTATCAGGGTGTTGCATGAGACGCAGCACTCAATGCGAACATGTGTTGCATCAAAACTATCGTCCTGACACAGGAACCCAGCAAGGGGCTCAGCTCCATCTTCTTACGCCTCCTCAAGTCAGCAAGCCAACAGTCAGCCAGTTGCGGCCTAGAAATCCAGATATTGCGGACCAACCCCCTGCAGGCCATCATATACCTGACTAAACCGGGTCATAAGAAATGTGTCATTCCAAGTAGAAGAAGTGTTAATTTTACTTGTTGCAGCCTAGTAAAGTTCTGTTGCTACAAATCTCCAGGTATCTGTTACATCTTTACCGCAACACCCTTGCCACGGCCGTGTACCACCAGGCCCCGATCTTACAGAATGATACACATTTTAGATAGATATGAGAAAGAAAGAAAGATTGGGTGATTTAATTTGGATTGTAAGCATTAAGGCCATACAAGGCAAATGGGGTTGAATTTTTTTAGGGATTTTTGAGGTAATAAAGGGTAGAACACAGCAGAGAGTGGCTACATAGTGTGTCTCTTGCGCTGGAGGACCCATGACATACATGCACTACAGTGCAGTATATTGATTTCAATGAGCACTGTGTAATGCTTCATTTATCCTGTGGTGGCGCTGCAAGGCAATTTAACAGATGAGAGCTGATCGCTGTGCTGCGGATCACAGCCGATTATCTTATTGCTGGGGACTCTTCTAACAAAAGTGAATTGTCCAAAGAGGGAGATGGTCATACTTGAAATAAAGACAGGATGATCATTCTATTGTTATGCCTTAAGTAACACATAATACATTTCATTAATTAGGCGTCTGGAGAGTTCTAAATGACATTACATTATATAATTATATACTGTAAGTTATAAACAAATAAATATATAACGTCTGTTTCCTTCTGAGCTCAATTGGGGCCTTAAGATGTATCCTTCATAAGCGACAGATAACTGGAGGTTACTTTGATCCAATAGTCCTTTGATTGGGATCGATGCTGCTACAAATCAGGTGTATGTGACTCTTTTGGAATTATATTTTTTTCCCCAGCTAAACTAAAATTTAGTTTATTATTCACTTTATGTATTCTGAGAAATATTGCAGGGGATTTACACCAAGACCTTATTGTCAATAGAAACAGCAACATTTCATATAGTATATTTCAGATCATCAATAACATTATATTTAAAGGGGTCGTCTAGTTTAGAAAACCCATTTTGAAATACCCTATTAGGGAATTATGAGTTAAAAGGAAGATTTCTTTATTCAGAACCTTCATAGATGAGTAGACAGTGGCTACAAAGAGCATCTCTCTCTTAGTAGGACTCAACAGGTCCATCCATTAGGCAGAAGGCCCTTTGATTTCCATGGGCAACTTGTAATGCATCATCTCTTCTGTGATGGCGTTGCAGGGAAATTAAACACCTCCTACTAGGTTCCTTCACAGATTACAGCTCATTGCTAGGGGTTTCCCAGAAGCTTGGATATTATTCAGATATTATTCAGTATGCTTCAAATGACAGCACAAAGGTAAATCAGGTGAATTTTAGTAGGGAAACCACAATACTCACTCTATTAATAATGTTGCTGGCCCTTTAAAAGATGAGTGTTCTGAAAAGGATTACCCAGCAATACACCCCTTTCTTCTGCAGGGGAATACAGTATGTGTCACGTTGGGCTCGTGGACCCACTGGGCCGTACCACCTTGACGGTATGGCAGCTGGCTAACAGGGCATAGGTCACAATCTATAGTTCGTATAGTGTACCTGTGGCAGCTCGGACAGAAGCAGGGCAGGCTCGGCTGGGACTAGGCAGCAGGCAGACGTCAGGCGTAGTGTAGCAGGACAGGCAAGGAATACAGCACAGTACAGGCGAGGAATGCAGCACAGCACGACTACAGCTCATCATGGCACTTGACCAGGATAGCACGGGATACAGTATACAAGTACAGAGAACACTGGGAATTGGAAAACACTAGGAGACCATTTGCATAGACAAACTTTGGGTACGACAACAACGCTCCGGCATGGGAGGAAGGGGCTGGGTCCTTCTTATAGTCCAGGGTACTCATGGGCTAATTTTACATTAAACTCTGGTGCGCACGCTGCGGGACCCGGCCGAGGTAAGCGGAAGTGAGCGCTGGCGTCTCCTAAGAAGGAGACTGGGGCCAGCGCTCGCAGACCCATGGCTGCGGCCGTCAGGAGGTGAGTGAGCCTGACGGCCCGGGGCCATGGCCATGACAATAAGGCCCCATGCACACGAACGTATTTTTTTCCTCCTGTAAATACTGGCATAAATACAGGTCCTTTGGCACATGTATTCGACCCGTATTCCACCAGTATTTGCGGACCAGTTTCCGTAAATACGGGTCCATTGTCACCAGTATTCCACCCGTATTTACGGACCTGTTTTCTCTAAACGAATCGGCAGCCCCTTCTCTTTATCAGTGCTGGATAGAGAGAAGGGGCAGCCCTTTCGGGTGGAGTTTCCGCAGCGATTGAAAGTAAAAGAAGTTCATATGTACCCCGGCCGTTGTCTTGGTGACGCGTCCCTCTTTTAACATCCAGTCCGACCTCCCTGGATGACGCGGCAGTCCATGTGACCGCTGCAGCCTGTGATTGGCCTGTGATTGGCTGCAGTGGACACATGGGATGAAACGTCATCCCGGGAGGCCGGACTGGAGGAAGAAGCAGGAAGTTCTGGGTAAGTTAACTTTTAATACTATTAACTCCAGCGCTAGTCACTGTCCCGGGTGCTGAAAAAGTTACTGCCGATCAGTTAACTCTTTCAGCACCGTGGATAGTGACTATCCCCTGACGTCGCCTAGCAATGCACCCGTAATCACGGGTGCACACACGTAGCCACCCGTAATTATGGGAGCCCCATAGACATCTATGGGCGTGCCGGTACCGTAATTATGGCCTGAAATAGGACAGGTTCCATACTTTTCAACGGCCCGGGCACCTTCCCGTAAGCAAACGGGAAGGTACCCATGGCCAATAGAAGTCTATGGGCCCGTAATTACGGGCCATAAATACAGGCGTCTTTACGTTCGTGTGCATGGGGCCTTAGGCAGTGTCTCACTACTGCTATGTTGTATGAACTTGCTGGCATGACCTATGGTACTGCCACTAGAAAGCCCAACAAGAGACCCCTTATTTAAAGGTCCATCTTATCCATCGCCTCTGTTAGGATGCAACATTTTGCTTAAATTGTGTTTCAAAAATTTGCCAGCCATTAGAATGCATTTGGTGATTCGATTTTGCCAGGTCTGAAATTAGCTTTTGGTTAATTTAGGAGAATCATAGGTGAATTGATTCTCCCAATGTATTCAATGAACTGGTGCATATGCAAAGAGACAACCCTTTCCAATTTTGACTGACACTTGATTCTGTCATGTCATTAATACTCTTGACTTGAACACCATTCTGGATACCTTACCCAAACAATATCTTTCTAGGTCACTGGCACTTTAAATTCTCCAGGAACAGGGCGCTAGAATTGTCTCCAGTTCTTAATATGCATTGTGTTAAAATTCTTCTCTAGATCTGATCTTGTGGACCTGCCTTCTGCATGTCTCTGGAGGTGTATAGGCAGATGGGCGAGGCAGATGTGCCCCTGCTGCCACAGATCCCAACACTGGCCCTCAGGAACCCATTTTCAGTGTATAGTTATGTGAGATTTTGTCCAATGCTCTGCTAAGATTTAAGTTCCTAGAGATCCTTTTCTGGGTTGATTCCCTTGTTTTGCCTGGTCTATGTAATTTGGTCTTTTGATCTTTCCCTGAATGTAGTGTTACTATTGAAATTGTACAAACAATTGAAAGGGGTCTTCTAGGATTTAACATCGATAGCCTATGGGACTCCCCAGTACAACCACGATCAACAGACAGAAAGGCCTCGAGCACCGCTGCTTCTTCACTGGAGTACCTGACACAGCGCCATCCATGCCCGTGCAGTACCAGACACATCCACACGGACAAAAGCAGCGTTTTTGAGTACTGCAGAAATCAAGGTGCCATGCTCGTTCAGCTTCACTCAGATTTCTCTGTTTCTAAGTCATACCCATGACCTCACCTCTCCCTCCACAGGACCATCACCTACTTCATGAATATGTAGAATTATTATATTATAATTTTTCAGAGTTCCAGAGACTATAGGGCCTATTGTGGTCATCCTTAGTTGCGAAATAGCTTTCATCTTGAGATTTAACCTCTTATTAACATTCTGCAGGGTCCTTTTTGCCTTGATAATAGAAATGCACTTATTCTCCCTACTATTTGTTTATTATGTCTAGCGCCATCTAGCTGTTATTATTTGTGAAATTGTTTATTTTTAGGGGGAATTAGTTGAAACATTTAAAACATTATGATGATAATAAATAAAAGAATAATAATTCTGATAAGATTTTTTTCTTTGCTGCTTTTTGCCCTTTGCAAACAGTTATCCTCACATGCTTTCCTTTTATTAACATTCATTTGATACAACATTAATTCTTAAGAAAAATTTATCTACTGCACATACATTGAAAACAATGAGAATATTAAATGCACAAAGAGGTTCCAGCAAAGGACACGTCTCAAAAGATCGGAATCAGTTTTGCAGATACAGGAATTAATGGAACTAATGATATACAAGTTTCCCATTCTAGTGCTGATTAGAGGGAATTTTAAACTGTGCATGTCAGGATTTCTCCAGGGGCACTTACTATTCACTGGAATATTTCATTTGCTTTGTGCATTGTCTTTTTTTTCTTTACGGCAAGTGTTTACGTTTGACTCATGAGTTGTTTCAATGGAAATAATTCAGATATACAGTTTCTTAACCCCAAGTAATCCGTTTCTGTGGGTAAAACTTGCAACTTAAAAAGGGGTTGTCTGTTTGCCGCAAATTAATGTTATTTGTTGTATAATTAAAATATCCAAATTTCTAATATTCTCCCTGTATTCATTCCTCACGTATTTCAAGAACTCTGCTTGTTGTTATTCAGTAGAAACATTTATTGTTTACCTCCAGTGGATAAAATTCTGTCCTGGTCATGTGATAGACACACAGGTGCACGGCTCGTTACAGTTATAGTATATTTATCAGAGCTGTGTCTACTAACAATCCCAGCACCTGTGTGTCCATCACATGACCATAGACAGAATTTTATCCACTGGAATTAAACAATGTCTGTTCCTACTAGATAACAACAAGCAGAGATCTTGAAAACCTTGAGGAATTTATACAGAAAATATATTGGAAAATTTTATAACTTTTAACTATGCAAAAAAATAATATTACATTGCTGAAAGTGGACAATCCCTTTAAATCAAACAAGCTGGACAAGTGAACAGGGCCATTGTCTTAACTGACTTAAAATGATGAAATGTTTAAGACATGGAAATGACCTTGTTTAGTCTGCATGATCTTAATATGGTTCTACACATCATATAGTCGAATAGTATAGTCTTGTCCTACTAGATATGGAGAGCGAGCCTTGACCACCACCAAAAGTAGTAACAAACACTTGTAGAAACTTTGGATGATGGAAGAGATTGAAACATGGGAGTAGTCACTAGATCCAGATGTGAGCACTTACCAAATTTTCGGCCACTTGGCCAAATGTTATGCAACAAGGGCATCAACTAGAGCAGGTGTCAACTCTGAACTATGAGAGGAACCTCTTTGGCTTTCTTTTACAGGCCAAGTAAGGTCAGTGACTACTTGGCAAAAGAACCATTTGTGGTTTGGAAAAAAAGGATTGCAAATAGTCATTCATCTTGAGGAACACCTAAGGTTTTTCCTGGTGTAGGCAACTTAATTTATGTCAATGGGTTTCATCTTTCTTTGACATATACATAACACAATACCTTCCATATTAGCTGAATAGAATAATCCTAAGTGGCCTTTGGCTGCTTGCCTTGCTTGCTCTCACATCACACTCTTATTCTCACATATACCATTAGTTGAGATAATTTGGCGCCAGGTTCTACTTGTAGCTGTTGTCCCAAAAGAATTGAAATGGAAGTTTATTGTATATTAAATTCCTTAAACATCTTAAACCAATGGTATAGAGTTCTCGGAAAGTCTTCTCAACTTCTGAACTGATGTTTGATTGCATTAGTATGCTTAAGAGCCTACAATATCATATTTATTGATCTTTACAGTGACTCAACATACTTCAGTGATCTTTTTGATGTATGACCAGCTTTAAACTAAAACAATATGCTGTGCAAAATCCATGTGCAGTTTTCAATAATTTCTTTATGGTCTGCAGTCCAATATAGTTCTGCCAACAAATAATAGGTCAACATAATGGCAGGCTTGCTTAGTATATTCGACACATCCATTGCTAGACCATGCAAAAAATTATGACAGTGAATAATGATTATTTCTGATGCAAGACAAGAATTTCAGACAATGTTTAAAAATGATTAATTAAGATCAGATGCTCTCGAAGCGGAGATTAATGTCTTCATAAAAGTCTTAGGTTTGAGTTATTCCTCATGTTGACTATAAGTGTGTTGGGAATACAAGACAAAATGTGTGGCAGTGCACATACTAGAGTCAATCTCCAGCCAAAAACTGAAAAAGTAGAGTAGACCTCGCAACCCCACCCTGACCAAACACTTCCTCATCAAAGTCTTACCCGTTTTCTGAGAATGGTGGAAAAGGGGTGCTCCAGGACATGTGCGTAATTGGTTCCAGGTAACACTCCTTATGTATACCTGTACTGTGCATGACAAAATATTCCTTCATGACTTTATTTATGGACAATTAAAACCCATACCTGATGCGTTTCAGACTTCTAAAGTCCTTGGACATAGTTACGATCCTAGAAGTCCAAAACATATATTCGGTATGGATTTTAATTGTTCATAAATAAAGCCATGATTTTATGGATTTGGAGTGCCAGGACTACTATATTATTAAGCAGTAGACCTTCATTAATAAAGGTGGAGGGGATGGTAGGAGGTGGTGAAAGTGTCATACAGCAAGGTGTCCAATGGTGTATTACATCAAAACAGTACAATGGGTTTAGACAAAGACAATACCAGCAGACGTCAGAAGAACAAGATAGTTGAGAGCAGCAGATTTAAAGGAAGTCGACATCTCATTATTTGAGTATGTCAAGCTGAATGACCATTAATGTCTTTAACTGATCTGTCAATCTGAAGGGACACATAAAATAACTAAGGAAAGTCATAGATATGAAGATATCTAATCGTCATTGACAGTCAGTGGGAATCAGTACTTCCTTGGACACAATAGACTTCCTAGCAAGATCTCATAGATGGTTGCACCTGAGTGGGGCCATACCATTAGAGGTCAGTCAATGTGTCCACAAGTCCTATCAGGATAGGGTCATCAACACCAAGATTGAAGCATGGCCACATAGCAATAGAGATACAGAATTAAAAATAATGTGCTTCACATTGGGTCTTATTCAGTACTAATGGAGACACAAAAAGAAAATAAAAGCCTATATTTGTCTTACATTAATCATAAGAATCAATTGAAATTCGAATAACATTTTTATTTTTGGCACTTGTGTTTCCTTAGTTGCTACTCTACTCGGCTATGCGGAGTCCTGTAATAGTAAAGACATGACCCTAGGGCAAATTCGTAAACATTAAAAAACCCAGAGATTCGCCCTTGTGTTGGGTCTTTCCGTTGTTCTGCTCCGTCAGAGGAGCAGAAAAAGGGGAAAACGGAAGCAACAGTTTCATTGCACCACAGACATCACCGGCGGCCGCCGGAACCCATTGACTTTCATGGGTTTCCGTCGGGGTGTCCATGGTTTTACCAGAAACAATAGCGCCCCTAACGGTGTCTACAACACAGAAGTGTACGAGGCCTAACTAAGGACAGAGCCATGTGTATGGACCCTCTATACAGGGCCATAATATGGCAGTGTGCATGAGGTTTAGGATCCACTGTTTGTAGACAAGAAGGTCATTATTCTTTCCTATATTTGGATGTGTGCTATCCATATAAACAATGTGCTGCAAGAAATCATTGTAATGACTTATGAGTTCTATGGGTTATCACCCTCGTCCTTTTATTCAGGTTACCACCGGGATTTTAATAAAAGCTTTCCGTTTTCTGAAACTGTTTTATGTGTAGACAATAAATGAATAAATGTACTGTCAAGAATCTATTCACTAATTCTCTATGCTCCATGTTGGCCTTGCAAAGTGCCTTGCTCACCGCCCCGTCCTTGAGCGCAATACAAGAGAGTGACATTAGCAATTAATGGAATGCCCCTTCTGCAATGACAGCTGAGCTGAAGAGCTAGGACCGCATAATACTGCTGAACATTTATGAGCTGCAATTAAACAGTACATAAGGGTAGGACATCTCGACTTGTATGGGTTTTTTAAAGGGATTAAAGTTAATAGCCCAAGGCATTAGCTTTTCATTTTTTTTACAGTTTCGTGCAGGTGGATGAGTAATTTAGTAAACACAAATTTTATTTTCTCCGACCACCCAGATCTTTACGGTAATGATAGAGGTGCATAAAAAATTGGTCTAATTGAAAATGTGTCCTTTACATTGTCCGTGGCTTAATGTTGGAGAGGAAATGCCTCTACTTAAACTTAAATATCTCTACTTTAAAATACTTAAAGTGAACCACTATCCAGTGGCTGCAAAACTAAAACCCCCAACATGCAAAAGATGGCCACTTTATTTCCAGATAAATCAAATCAAATTACTTTAACAACAAGGGCAGTCATGATGTCCATCAGCATAATGTGGCAGCCTAAAGTAATTCCAAACGACAAATAATTCCAAACACAATCTAAAACTAACTTAAATGTCCTAAAGATATATCAGAAGATATGTCGGACCTTCACTATTTTTCAAATCTGAAGAGGGTCCAAAATCCATTGATTTGATTGGCCATTTCTTCAGAACAATGTGTGAGCGATGGACATCTCCATATGGCGCTGAAGGGATTTGGATGTTCTATCATTTTGGAAATTGAAGGGGTCCAAATGTAATGGCTCCATTGATATGATCTGCTGATACTTCTCTGGGACATGTCATAAGATTACAATTGACTGGTTTTCCCCTTTAAGGCCAGGTTCACACTTTGTGATTTCCGATCACTGTTCACACTCATATGTCACATGCGACTTCTATAGCCTATGGATAATTACATTTCACATGATCTTGCGATTATCTCAACAGGTAGAAGGGGTGGAACATCAATGAGAAGTGGGAATATCATAGCTTAGGTGACACCCATTTTGTCAAACATAACACTCCTCCCCGCCGTAGACGCAGCATTGTCCCAGCAAGGGTAATTACTTAAAGAGCAATCCTGGTTCACAAGACATCTCCTGTGCCGTTCTCTAATGATGTTTGGGAAAGATCAGCGTTTTGTGCTTTTGTTAAAGGCTTCCACTACATTATGAGTCTGACACCACTACTATAAGCACTACAATATGTCTGACACTACTATGAGCATTACAATATGTCTGACACTACTATGAGTACTACAATATGTCTGACACTACTAAGAGCATTACAATATGTCTGACACTACTATGAGCATTACAATATGTCTGACCCTACTATGAGCATTACAATATGTCTGACACTATTATGAGCATTACAATATGTCTGACACTAAGAGAATTACAATATGTCTGACACTACTATGAGCACTACAGTATGTCTGACCCTACTATGAGCACTACAATATGTCTGACCCTACTATGAGCACTACAATATGTCTGACCCTACTATGAGCACTACAATATGTCTGACCCTACTATGAGCACTACAATATGTCTGACCCTACTATGAGCACTACAATATGTCTGACCCTACTATGAGCACTTCAATATGTCTGACACTACTATGAGCACTACAATATGTCTGACATTACTATGGGCACTACAGTATGTTTGACCCTACTATGAGCACTACAATATGTCTGACACTACTATGAGCACTACAGTATGTCTGACACTACGATGATCACTAGAGTACTGTATGTCTGACACTACTATGAGGCTGCAATTATGGGCATTACCATGAAGCTGCCACTATGGACACTACTAGTAGTATCTCGAGTATACTCTTGAGGGTATGACCAGTAATTGTTTAGAATGTGTGACCAGAGCTTGTGTCTATAAAAATTTGTCATGAGATACTGTGCACAACAACTTTTCTAACCAATTCTTCTCCCTCCCCTTATACCTCTCCTTACAGCTATTCATTTTGCGAAAGGAGGTTAGCCAGCCATGATCTAAGGCAGTGTCCCCCAACCTGGGGCTCTCCAGCTGCTGTACAACTACAGGTTCCAGCATGCCTTGACCTCCATGATATATACACCAATGTAAAATCTTGAATAGACTTACATTTTAATTCATCACTAATAGAAAACAGAGTGAACTGTCTTCAAACAACATCGCAAGGAATTTTTGGGGAGATTGCTGATGATTTAGTTGAGTTCTAGGAATCACATACTTGTTTTGACTAGACGTTGATGCTTCGCAGACTGGTCTTTTTTTTAATAAAGAATACGTAGATAAAGAAGATACCAGTATCTAAGAAGCTGTCCATAAAACACAGTAACGGATTTCTACATCAAGTGTCTATAAACAAAGGAAAAGAAGAATAGTTGTGTAATTTTCAGACCTTGTCTGTTGGAGGTTCATCACTATGATATGACATTGAACGGTCTGGCCCAAGAGAGAAAATGCAGAATTGTCTATGGATTTATGTACAGTTTGCTCCCCACACTAGGGCCATACTATATGAATATCAGTATGCTTTTCGAGCTTATGAGGAAACCAACGCAAACACGGGGAGATCATACAAACTTCATGCAGATGTTGTCTATGGACGGATTCGATTACCTCTTTTTCTTTCTCCATTTGCTTTTGCACATTACTATGTAAATACATTCGTTCTGCATTTCCTTCAGCTTCAATAAATCTGTCATTTGGAAACAACTTACAAAAAAGTCACTTAGAACTTGAATTGCTTCATTTGAAAGCTGAGATCTAATTTACATAAATTAGCCATTACTTTTCGGTTAATAAGGTGCATTTTGTTGGCAATTTGCGCACCATTTTGCCTATAATAGGCATGTAGAAAAGGGGTTAATTGATGTAAACGGTTGATAATCCATCTGCATTTTACACCGTTACCATGGTTAATTGGACATGGAACCAGATTCATTATAGTCTATTTAAGAAAGTAATCTCTAAATTCCTTTGATTAAAGGGGTAGTGACACCTTTTATCTAAACAATAAAATGCTATAGAGCTTCACTTACTGATGAAAGTGATGAGTATGGCATTTATGACATATCCTCCAAACTAGAGCTATCACAGTTGAAAGATCATTATTTCACATAAATTGTGGCACGATTAAATCGATTTCTGTGGGAAAGATTTGCCACCAGCAGTGGTGGAAATTGGTACTGCAAGTGACAATTCTAACCAAAAATTGCTTTACGATTTAATAAAAGCATACCTAGGAAATGTTGGACACAATTTTCATGAGCAGGAAGCACTCTACTAGAAAATTGATAAAATTAAAGATTTCTGATAGTTTTATCTCCCTTTCTCAAACTATATCTACTTGTGGATAAATGCTGGTTGAGGCATTGACCACCTATAATTTGGCTAAAATTCCAAATGAGCAGCAGAACAAAAAAAAAGCTGACAGCATGAAAACTATGGGGTGCTACTGTTAGAGATCTGGCCCCATCAAATCTCTTCCCATCCTGGTGCAAGAGGGATGGCACTTGGTTGTCTCCATTCTCCAAACTCCTTCTTATGCCTTGTAGCAGCAAGACCCTCAAGCTTGATCTAGAAAGATTACGAAGAGGAAACGGGCCGATTTGATCTCTCCCATAGAAACGGTACAATCTCTGGGGCTGGATCAAGGTTGGTAAATGCCACGGGGAAAATTATTTGGTGTGGTAAGGGGCCCCCTTTAAAGTACAAGTGTAATATAATGTATGGCTAACTTACGCTTAAGGAATCTGACGACCATCTAAAGTGTATGAAGGCAGCCTAACTGTCCACTGATTTCTTCAACAAGGTTTGGCATGCTGGATTTTAACATAGCTCATCCTTTGTCCAACCTGGAGATAAGAAGAGTCTGAGATGTCTGGCAGCTGCTTATCATCCTCTCCCTATGGCAAATACAAATTTTTGCTTGACCACAAGATTTCTTCTAATTAGCAGTGCAGACAGGTGGGACTTTGGAGCCCAATACAAGGTGAACAGAGCTCTGACTCTTAGTAGTAAGCTCTAAGTCTCATTAAATAAAGCTTTTATATTTTAGGAGATACGCTTTAAATCATATCAAACCCCCATGTTCTGTTGATATTAGTGTCTGGAAGGGGCTAAAGGGAACTGGGTGGTGGAGGCTCCTGGATGGTAGAGGTACCTAGGACTTTTGCCCTCCCTATAATCCAGCCCTGATAGACGTCTTTGAGTAATAACCAACAATGGGATCTATGGTGATGTAACGGCCGCGGACCACCGCCTTCCCTTACCTCTCGACGGCCGCAAACTCCTTGCTGGAGTCCCCCTCCTCTAGGGTGTGCGCACGATTGTCCCCGGCCTTAAATGGCCAGGAACCATCTGTGCCAAAACGTCTGCTACACCTCGTGTCTGTCTGGACTCTGACAGGTACTCTTGTGCTAAAAGACTTTTGCATAGACTGGTGTTTGGCCAGCTGCCACTCCGCTACGGCGGAGCAGATTAGTGGGTCCACATACCCCAGGACCGTGACAGTTACTTGTTACCTCTTGGTGGATTTTGAAGTCTCATGTTTTTTTGCTCATCTTTTCTTATCTCACTTTACCCACTTAGTATTATCACTGGCGCTCCAGTATACTTTGCCCCCTCTCAAACTGCAGACACCACAAGTACTGAGGGATATATATACAGTGACCACTTTTCCATTCGAGAAACTTCTCGGGAAATCAGTTACTCTAAAAGGACTCAAGAAAACCACCCCATGGGCTAGGTTTCGAAGGTTATGCCCCTTCGTGGTACTGATACTGTAGCTGTCCAAATATGAACCAATATTCTCCAAGTAACCTCAAAACATCATCATGTTCCTCTGAGCCAGTGGTCTGCAACCTGTGGCCCTCCAGGTGTTGGGAAACTACAACTCCCAGCCTGCGTCATAGGTTGTAGAACACACTGCTCTAAACATTTATAGATTTTTTTATATTATTTTTTCAATTAAGTTCTACTTGTAAAGGATTTATACATTCATTTCCGCACCAATTTATGTCACGTTCAATGCATCGGAATAAATTAGACAACACTTACTGAAACATTCCATCATTTTTTATGCATCCAAACAAACATTATATTACTTGAAAAACAGCGCAATGGGTATTAAATGAGGCAGCTTAAACATCAGTGATTTTATATATTATACAGAGAGATGGGTCATAGGATGTATCTTTTTATGAAAATGGTTTTGCTTTAACTGCTCGACAGAGTAATTTCATATGATTACTTCTCCATTAACGGAAAGTACATTTCATGGGAGAAAATAAATATGTTATATTACAAGTATTTGAATAAAATATTAACACATGGCTTTTGGACACAAAGGTGCTTTCAGATCATGAAATACCTATAAAAGTTGTTCCAATGTTATTTTGGTTTGTTTTAACATTAATAGCTTATCCTCAGGATAGGCCGTCAATGTTTGATCAATCAGGTCCAACCTACGGGACTCCTGTTAATCACTCCATTGAAGTGGCTGCAACTGTGCCTGGTCCTTCACCTCGTCTTATTCACTCCCACTTAAGTACATGGGACTAGCTGCAGTACTAGGCACAGCTATCCAAATGGCCAAGGCGATTGTGCCTGGGAGCGCAGAGCCCCCTTCAACGTGCACTCGCCACATCATTGTGCTGATTAGCATGTCTCGGAGGACATACCCCTAAGGATCAAACGTTGACGGACTACCCGAAGAATAGGCCATCAATGTTAAAGTCCCGAAAAATGACCATACGGGACCCCTGTTGATCAGCCCATTGAAGAGGCCGCGGCTGTGCCTGGAACTGTAGCTCGTCCTATTCAGTCTGATTCAAGTGAACGGTACTAACTGAAGTACTAGGCAAAGCTATCCATATGGACAAGCCGATCTTGACTTGAAGCGGATCGCTCCTTCTTTGTTTACCGTACCATTCATTGTGCTGATTGGCATGGGTCCCAGAGGACGGACCACCAGAATTTTAGTGCTAGTTTTATTCCAAAAGTAAAAAGTAATCCTTTTACTGATAGAAATATAGTTCTTGAGTAATTAAACCACAAGACAAGTGTGATACTTTTATTGGCAGCATTTTATTTCATGTTTTATTATTATTACACTTTCTTCTATCTGGGTGAGTGACAGGTCCCTTTGCCATAACACTATAATAAAGTATTTTTACGGAGAGATGTGAAAACCCACATTTAAAATAAAGCTGTTGTCACTCAACCCTTTATGTTTGCACGTCGTTCAGTCTAAGGTTACAGCGTTTTAAATAGTACTGCGGTCTCAGTTTCATTTATTGATATTTGATTCTACAAAGGGGGATTATTATGTACATTCTACATATGTTACTTATTTTAAAGTAGGTCTTGTCTTTGTTTCTTAGACTAAAGTCACGGCCAAGTTTTTAACATAATTTACTATTAAAAAGGACCTGTCATCTACCCAAAAAACTGCATCTGACATCTCAGTTAAATTGACGGCACCACACAGATTCTAACACTTTTTTTTCTTTAAGCTCCCACTGTTCCTAAGATATCGGTGCCGTTAGTTTTGGTGCCCGATATGCAAGTTAGGGCTTTGACTGTCGAGTGGACGGTTACCCCTTGACAAGGGAGCAATGTTATCTGCCTACTTGACAGTCAAAGGCCTGCTTTGCAGATCAGGCAACAAAATGAATGGCACCAATATAGATAATAGATAGATAGATAGATAGATGATAGATAGATAGATAGATAGATAGATAGATAGATAGATAGATAGATAGATAGATAGATAGATAGATAGATAGATAGATAGATAGATAGATAGATAGATGGTAGATAGATAGATAGATAGATAGATAGATAGATAGATAGATAGATAGATAGATAGATAGATAGATAGGTAGATAGATAGATAGATAGATAGATAGATAGATAGATAGATAGATAGATAGATAGATAGATAGATGATAGATAGATAGATAGATAGATAGATAGATAGATAGATAGATAGATAGATAGATAGATAGATGGTAGATAGATAGATAGATAGATAGATAGATAGATAGATAGATAGATAGATAGATAGATAGATAGGTAGATAGATAGATAGATAGATAGATAGATAGATAGATAGATAGATAGATAGATAGATAGATAGATAGATAGATATGAGATAGATAGATAGATAGATAGATAGATAGATAGATAGATAGATAGATAGATAGATAGATAGATAGATAGATAGATAGATAGATAGATATGAGATAGATAGATAGATATGAGATAGATAGATAGATAGATATGAGATAGATAGATAGATATGAGATAGATAGATAGATAGATAGATAGATAGATAGATAGATAGATAGATAGATAGATAGATAGATAGATAGATAGATAGATAGATAGATAGATGGTAGATAGATAGATAGATAGATAGATAGATAGATAGATAGATAGATAGATAGATAGATAGATAGATAGATGGTAGATAGATAGATAGATAGATAGATAGATAGATAGATAGATAGATAGATAGATAGATAGATAGATAGATAGATAGATAGATAGGTAGATAGATAGATAGATAGATAGATAGATAGATAGATAGATAGATAGATAGATAGATAGATAGATAGATAGATAGATAGATAGATAGATATGAGATAGATAGATAGATATGAGATAGATAGATAGATAGATATGAGATAGATAGATAGATATGAGATAGATAGATAGATAGATAGATAGATAGATGGTAGATAGATAGACAGATAGATAGATAGATAGATAGATAGATAGATAGATAGATAGATAATCAGATAGATAGATAGATAGATAGATAGATAGATAGATAGATAGATAGATATGAGATAGATAGATAGATAGATAGATAGATGGTAGATAGATAGACAGATAGATAGATAGATAGATAGATAGATAGATAGATAGATAGATAGATAGATAATAGATAGATAGATAGATAGATAGATAGATAGATAGATAGATAGATAGATAGATAGATAGATAGATAGATAGATAGATAATAGATAGATAGATAGATAGATAGATAGATAGATAGATAGATATGAGATAGATAGATAGATAGATAGATAGATAGATAGATAGATAGATAGATAGATAGATAGATAGATGGTAGATAGATATGAGATAAAAATAGGTAGATAGATATATAAATAGATATTGAAACAGAGAGATAGCTAGATAGATAGCTAGATAGATAGCTAGATAGATAGATAGGTAGATAGATAGATAGATAGATAGATAGATAGATAGAGAGATAGATAGATAGAGCACTTTTCCGGTGGGTTTAATGCTGGTCCATAACTGATTTTAAGTGGTTCCGTAGGTGGAGCTCCACCTTCATTTTTTAATATTTCATAGCATAGCAGTCAATCTATATTAAGAAAAAAAATCTGCCAGATCGAGTGTTAGCCATTTAGAGTGAAATATCTTTGACTCAACCCCCCAAAATTGGAAAGTAAAATGGTCTTCTAGGTGTGTGTTCGGATGGGCATCCCAAAAAAGTGGGCCAATATGCATATTATATAAGAGAATTAAAAATACGTCACGGGGAATTTTGGTCTGGATCAGACGTAGGCTCTCTCACAGTGGTGGTCTTTTGGAGGGGTTTCACTGTACATTGTAGTTCCCGGTATTGACCATCTACAGTGTATATTTTTGCTCCATAGACTGCTGGATTACCTTTTAGGCCAAATAATCTGTGAGTTTATGACAGTCTTCCACCTCAAGATTTCTATGATCTGTCAGCATTCAGAAGAACCAGTCATCCTCTTAGGGAATGTCAACTCCAGACCACAGCAGCTGTCTCTCGATATGTGTGATGGTCACACATCATTGTGGCTCTCTCCCTAGGAAATTCTTCTCTTCCTTATACTGTATGTCTTCAATCTCTTCTTGACTACCCAATAGTAGGACACATAGGGGTGCTCAGTTGGTGGAGGTAGGTTTGTGAGTCCATGCATGGCAGTCAGTCAGTAGTAAAGTGTTAGTCTTTGTTTTTGTAAAGGAAATATCTAAAAATGTGTTCTTATATTCAAATATGTCAGTTTCAAGACACCAAATTAAGAATCCTTGGGTGTCTATTCTGTTTGGCTGACAACATTGTGGACAGCTGTGCTCCCATTTCACTGGGAAGATGAGTTTATCAAAGACTCCTAGCATCCAAAACCTTCACAAAAGAACTTCTATGTTTTGGAAGAGAGTCAACTAGCCCAGCTGGGCAGTGGCCAAACCACTTGACTGCATCTGAGATGACTATTAATAGTAGAAATTCAATGAGAATGGACTGATGTTTTTGTTTTTTTTACAGAACATGCTATATATTGAAAATTAAATAGATAGGATCACTATCGATGCTCAAGGAATTGGCAGTATTATCATGGATGTGAGCAGGCATGGTCATTTTTCTCTCTTGAGACATGTGCAGTCGCATAGGGCGCATCGGCTACTGCTGCGGAAGGGGCACCTCAGATGGTCTGGCACCTGAGTCCTGCGGCTACCATAACTCTTAATATTAATTGTATAGCAGCATTATTGTATGTAACAGTTATTGGATTGCTTTATGTATAGAGCTGTTTATATGGTCACTGTATGTCTGTGTTATTTGAGCACTATATGGTGGTATTTATATTGATTGGCACAGCTACCTAGACACCAAACGTTATTATTTTTGCAGTGTATTGTCATGGCTGCACAATGTAGCATTGGCATTTAGGCAAATGTATGGAAGTATTATTTGGCCAACCTATGGCACTGTTATTTGGGCACCCTTGTGTATGGTAGTTGTACTTAGGAACAGATTGGTAAGGTTGTTTGCCCCCCCTATGAAAGTATACCATATGGTGGAAGGGGGAACCGAAAGAAAGTACTACACGGGATAAAAGGTTGTAATATATTCAGAAGAATTCAAATATTCATAGGGAAACATTGATGTTGCGTGCAAGTGGCGGCAATTCACAGTTTTTCCGTGACTCATGGCACAAGGAGCCCTAATCTGAAAGAACTAGAGATTAAAGTAAATTTAGGAAATGAAGGACATTATGGTAAATATTGCTAGTGTTTTTGGTTCTTTTATTCTTAATGTTAGTGTTCCTTTAAAAACTGGTTGTTAAAACATTGATGATGCCTAATAACCATGATCATTCATCATAGGCTTCCGGCTTTATTCCCAATGGATGTTTTTTTCCGTTATGACAATAAAGAATAATGAATGGTTTACTATAAGCATGTGACACAATTAAAGGCATGATGTCAGTGCTGACAGACAGCAAGCAGTGTGCACTACTTCATGACTACAGCAAAAGTGGAGATCTAGAACATTTGCAATCAAGATGCAATCTCTACCACACATGTGTATTGCTTATGTATTTCTTTTGTGGGGGTGGGTGATTAAATAGTAAACAATATTCTGTCAAATTCCTTAGATGTCGCGGTCCACATTGACCATGGGATATAAGGGGTTGAACATCCAGGATTAGAGGTTTTTATGACTCTGGCTCTATCAGCGTCAATCCCAGCTGGTCTTTCCGCGGTGATCACGCGGCCACAGAAGTTATGCCCTCATGATTACCAAGAAATACTATCATGTCCTAACGCTGTTCAATGACCATAGGGCGTAAGAGAATGTCCTTTTGCAAGAAGAGGTTGAAGATATACACACCAAGGACAGAGGGTCTTCGGGCCTCATTAGCCAGAACAGGGTGATGCCTCAGCCTCACCATTGGTCCATGCCAAATTAAAAAAAAAGACCGCAGTCTGCTTGAGAAAGGCCCCATGGAGTAGGGCTGAAACGTCGCATTAAAGTGATCCTATTTTTTCACAATTTCTGGAGTGCTGTCTCGTATTTTGGAGCGTATATATATATATATATATATATATATATATATACACATTTATATATATATATATATATATATATACTGTATATGTATTATTATTTTTCTTTATTTGTTTTAGGACCTCAGATTCATTTTCAGGTTTCCATAGCTACTGTACAGTTGTAGAATAAGTTTATGATGCCAAAATATAGAGGTCTTGACAAAATTTTATGTAATTGAAAAAATAAATAACAACGGAATTGAAACAAAAAAATATATTTTTTTGCCAATTATGTTTTCCAAGAAAATCTAAAGCAATATAGGATGGGATTAAATTTGTAAACGCGATCAACAGACTTTTGACCTATATGTTTGGCAATATCTAGCAAACACATCGAGCTAGGCTTTCACAAATGACACTAAATCAAATGGATTCTGGAGTGTAAGGACATGGCCAGAGGTTGCCCAGGTTGAAGGCCAAGTATGGCTGAGTTGAAGGTCAAATATTGCAAACTATGAAATCTCACATGCAAAGGTTACAGTTGTCCTGAGAAATGTAAAACATCATTGCTTTTATTTGGTAACTACTGTGTCTGGATGTAATAGCCTTTGGATTTCACATTGCTACATGATCTAGCCAGCAGAATACTGATTGTCATGCAGCTCAAAATTAAAGGCTAAAGGGACATTATTGCTCATTTTGGATAGATGATATATTTTCTGGACTATAGTACTGATATTAGATCAACCCAGTAATCAAAAGAAATTATAGAATAGGTCAAGGATAATGATCCTGATTATGGGATTAACAGCTAGGGCTCAGCAGGCAGGTTGGGGGGTGGGCATCGCCTCTGTCAAAAATGAGGTCTAGAAGGTAGAGAAATAGAGTGAGTGTACATGGTAAAAAGTAACATTAAATAGGTGTCTATTATGGACAATACCTTTTTGTTAGAAAGCTACCCTGATTATAGACTGCTGAAACCCCAAAAATCAACTGTTATCTGTTGGGAAACCTAGATACAAGTTTTCATTTCCCCTACAGCACCCCCACAGGGGTTTTGAAGCATTACACAGTTTCCACTGAAATCAATGGGCTGTCCATGTAATGCATGCCGTATCCTCCAGAGATCCAGTTCCTCATTGTAGCCGCTGTCCACACTGACTACTATATGAGGATAAAGAACGGGGAACCTCCTTTTAATTTGTTAAGAATTCTCTAATAAAATATTTGAAAAGCAAGACAGACCCTTTAAGAGGGGAGGGAACACATGCATGTGACCCAGTTATGCTAACTTACCTCGAAATAATTATAAGCTTATTTCTAGACTAACATATTGCTGTGTAGGCTGCTTTCAAGTGGGGACCTATTACCTATGGGACTTTATTATTACGTATGTGAGACTACTGCTGATGACTGTTACAGGTCAAGTTTGGTCATCCATTGGTGTTCTATTTTACCTGACATGTTCTTCCTTTCCAGCTATGTTCCGCCAATTAAATCATACCAGCAATTTCAAGTCTATTGGGAGATTCAGGTTTTTAATATAATTTTTCTACTTTTTGACTACTAAGTATGCTAACTGGACTGAAACATCGACATTCTGAAGTTATAGTAACTCAACATTCTGTCAAGTTTCAACTATCATCCCTACGTAATGTAATATTTATACTTAAAATTAAGCTTCCTAATTATTTCCAGGGCCTGCTTCAAGGATATGTGGGCCATTGGGTGACAGTCACATCATCCTTGGGTTCACAAGGATAGAACATGCTTACCCAGAAAATAATGTGCTCCCCCAATCCCAGTGACCACCACTGTAGATTACATGGCTGCTCATTGACGTAAAAGTGTTAGGAAATGTGGGGCCTTATTTAGGACGCTGTCTGATGTTAAAGGAACACGTTAGGCAAAACTCATAGACTGTGTTATGCCTAGCAAATTACCTAAGGGGGCGGTGCATGACACAGGGGCTCTCTCTGTGGTATTCCCTGAATGCCCCTGCCATGCACTGCTGCCTTAGGTCCTGCACTAGACAGAGCACAAAATCAGTTTTGTCTGGAGTATTCCTCTTTGAGTTACACTCATTCTCCATCATATGCTCCAACTTATAGATCACAAATTGACAAAAGTGGTTCTGAGTATAATTGCTCTTTAACGGAAAACTGAGCCTTAAAATGAAATAATAAAATAATAATAAATAATAAAATTTAACAGAAGATAAAATTGCCCACACTGTCTGACAGATTGCAAGATTTTCTGCATATTTCTAAAAACAGATAAGTAGAATTCTTCTAAAGAACTAAAGGGCTAACTTCTTCCTGATCATTTCCATTTTCGGCTGGCAGGGCTGATGGGGGTGTGACTTAGCCAATGGGGTGGAGCTTAAAACCCTTTTTCTCCAATTGCAGACAAACCAATGGAGTGGGGCTCCATCTAGAGACAGACACAGTATTATGAGAAAGTGGTGGGGGAAATGGCTGATCTCCTGAGACACATATAGAAGAGAGTTTTATTTGCAATATAAAGCAGAATAGGATCAGAGTTAAGGAGGAGAATGAAACAAAAGTTGATGTCACCGGCGACTGTCAGTTGCTGCGCCATATTGTACATTTTTGTCATAAATATCTCGTGGGTACTGCCAGTGCACTCGCAAGGTCAGCAGCGGAAGCGCGGTTGTAATACACAGCCCTGCTCCCATCATAACTACTGGGATTCGAGAAGTCTACGATCCTGGCAGCTTCAATGCCGCAATCAAACATGATCACAGCACTGTACAAGGGAGGGAGCCGCTATGTAACAGTGATCACCATGGAGACAGCCCAGGAGTTGACAAAGGTCCCCCGGACTATATTTTTTTTATGTCTATTAGGGCATACTATAGTATGGTATATAGGGTGTTCACACGCTTAACAAAAAACGTCTGAAAAATACAGAGCTGATTTCAGAGAAAACAGCCTCTGATTTTCAGGCGTTTTTAAAGCCGAAAATGAAATTTGGAGCTTCTTTTGAGGCTTATTTTCAGACGTTTTTTGAGGCGTTTTTCATAGTGTTCAATGGAAAATCAGCTCCAAAAAACGCCTCAAGAAGTGACATGCTTCTTCTTTTTACGGAGCGTCTTTTTACGCTCCGTTTTTTGACAGCGAAGCGTAAAATAAAGGCTCGTGGGAACAGAACATCGTAATTCCCATTGAAAGCAATGGGAAGATGTTTGTAGGCGTATTAGGGGCGTTTTTTCAGGCGTAATTCGAGGCGTAAAACGCCCGAATTACATCTGAAACCACTGAGTGTGAACATACCCTAATAATCACCTGTGCATGCCAGCATATTGTAATAAAAAAATGTAATGTAAAGTTTAAATGGGTACTCCAGTTGTATCAAGTTATCTGCTATCCACTGGGTAATGACTGTTAGATCGGTGGGGGTCTGATCCCCGTGACCCCACTGATCAGCGGAACGGGGGTCCTTTGTCCCTCCATTCTCCCGAGCAGCAAGGCCGCTTGCCAGGAGGAATTAAATGGAGTGGCAGTCAAACATGTTCCATGTCTCTCCATAGAAAGCTGGCGAGTGCTGTGCTATGCCGAAAATAAAATTAATAATAATTAAACAATACTGTATTAAATCTGAAAAATTTTATGAATAGAAAAGAAAACATAAAAGCCTCATTCAACTGCATCAACCCAAAAAATGTCAAAGTTATACGATTGATCAGAAATGGCAAATGCAATGAAAAAAAATGTTTTGGCCCTTGTTCCGAAAAATAGTCTTGCCCTAATTTCTGTTATTGTTTTTTTTTTTTTTTTTTCTGCGGTTTTCTATTATTAACAAGTACTAGAAAAGTAAGGCCAGTTTCCCACAAGCATTTTGGGTTCTCCGATTCAGGTTACAGACCAGTGGTTAGGCCAGGATTTGCGTATGTATTACGCTCATGTGAAACTAGCCTTACCTTGTATTTGCTGGCGTACCGTGACTTCTTATTTAAGGCCAGTTTCACTCAAGCGTAATACAGTCGCAGAAATGTGCCTGCATTATGTCCGCAAATCCTAACCGCGGCTCTACTGACCCGAACTAACAGCATTATAGGCCCTTGTGATTCTGTTAGATTATTAAATCCGTGGTCAGGCTGGAATTTGCACCCGTAATACGCTTATATTATGCTTGTGTGAAACTGGCTTGACAGTTGAAGACCATGCACTGCCGAGAAATAAAAATTTCAGAACAATTCAGAATTGTGTTAAATTTGGTGACACGGCAGTTTTGCTGACATTCGCATCTTCATGCTAATATTAAACAGTACAGAAAATGAATCTGAAGCAATTACATTTTTGAAACTATAAAATACACTAAGAAAACTTTACAAGCAAAAGACTTAATTAAATGTAATCATTTTATTCCTATAGCAATGGTGGGCAATTCAAGTGTTGTGAAATGAATAATTTTCATGCATGTTGAACAAGCTTAGTATTGACAATTCTAAGGTCTGGCTGATTTCTCCACTTCAGCATTTTATTCTATTATATAGATGAAAATCTTTGATACTGTGAAACCCTTTGATGTGACACGGGAGGGAAAGATGGCATAGAATGTAAATTAAGGACTGCGCAAGTTTAGAATATCACGGAATATTTCATTAAATGAGAGATATTGGGTGGGGGAAGTCGTATGGAGATAAGATTGAAACATGAAAGGGTTATGTTAACTTATCCACGGAACGAAATGACCTATCAAGGATATTGAATGTCATGTCAATACTAGTCATATTCTGTACGAAAAGATTCATTTTTCCAAGAGTTTTCGTTAGAATGTCCTTCAGCCATTTCTTTGCAGGCTACAAAAACACATTCGGTAGTACTTCAACCTGAAAACGAGGAGAAAGGATGGAAGTAGTTCTTAGAAATGGTAAAACTGGTGGATGGATTAGAATTAATAGTATTTTATGTTGTCTATGGAAGGGGGTAAAGGTTGTGTTAATTGTGTCTTCGATGACGGCTTTGGTGGTAGAGATGGTAGTCGAAAATAGGACCCAAAATTTTGGAGGTCCATAGTCCACCAAATCACAAAGGAAAGCCAACTTATTACTTTTTTTGAATAATGTTATCATGCTAGACAGAGATATCTCAATGGACAAGTGTATATAGTTTATGATTTATATAAAGACGTACTATATATGATGTCATCACTAGAGCTCAAACAAGAGAAATAATGTGTGTAAGGTCACTGGTGGTTAAGGCTATGGAACCAATACCAAAACGATGGAACCCTTGCACAAGTGAGACAAACAGAAACCATTGGCACCGAATCCGTCACCATTGAAATCAATTGTTTCTGTCAGCGCTCCGTTTTGATGGAAAGCTCCGACGGAACGTCAGGACTGAGCCATAGCGCAGATGTGAACGAAGCCTAAGAAGGACGGCCCAAGTAAATTTTTTACTAGCAGGACCAAAGATCAATTAATCTCTCAGCAGTTGAAGGACTGTAGGAAATATTATTTAAAAAAAATAATTTCTCCGATCTAATCTAATTTCCCTATATCAGACACACACTGTGGCCAATTTTATAGGAAGCCAATTAACCTATCGGTATGTTATTTGAATGTGGAAGGAAACCAGAGAACCTGGAGGAAACCCCTATGCAAATGTTGACCTTGGTCGGGTTTGAACCCAAGAAATCGGTGCTCCAAGGCAACAATACTTACCACCAAAATCTATCACTTTATGGCAGAATAAAAGGATAGAATGAGATTCAGGAAAGTCAATTAAGTTCTAGTTTTGGCTATATTGAGATCTACTTACACTGTGTTCATTTTTGTTCTACGTTTCTCAAAAGTCGGATTGGGTTTAATGAACTATTGTCAGTTACAACATCATAAAAACCAGTATGTCCTCCAAGTTACCAATTCTATGACACTTTGTCTTAATAATAAAATATGGCAGATAACATGTAGTGCCGAGATAAGGGCTTAAGTATTATAGTGGCTGTTATGGAATCTATGATGAGGGAATGACCCAACTCATCCTCCGAATGGGCAGTGAGAACCTTCTCAAAGAGGCTCAGCTAGATAAAAAATCATGAAAGGAAGCAACCGGTCTGAGGAACATACCTCTAATTTATTTTAAAAGGTTCTCCTGTCCTGGTATGGTAGGAGTTATAGTGACGTCTCTCATCTACATGGGCCGGGAAATGGGACTTGTAAAGTGATGTGAAGTGTAGACTACGAGGGACGTAGTTATAGGGGGTGAAGAGGTGCTTGAGGGGGCCCAGCGGCCTATTTGACACATAAGAAGTATTATTTAAAAAACAGATGGTAGGTGGGGGCCCTATTACAGATTTCACATTGGGGCCCATACTTTTGAGTATGAGATAAAGTCTGTAGTGTATGATCACTTTAAAGCTGTGCAAAGTGTGTCAGTACCAAATTTTGCATCATAAACAAGGTTATATATGTCTCCCTAGAGGACAATGTGACAACTAGGGCTTAGACCAAATTATTAGGTAAATCCATAAATGCATCCTAAAGAGTAATGGAATTATTTATGAATGTGGTTTCCTAAATGTGAGGTCAGATTATATGATCTAGGGCACATACAGTGTATACAAGCTGCTGTTACCCTTGGTTTATTTCTATCATGTTTATGAGTTTTGTTAATAATTATATAGAATTCCGCTCCTTTGATCATTTTGTCCATCTCTTATCACAGCGCACTTTATTAAAGCTAGTTTTTACTTAAAAAAATGACCTAACAATAAAAGCTTTTTCATCTTTTTCCATTTTTTCCCCTTTTTATCTGCCATTCACCTGCATTCTATTGTATATGACTTTTCTGATTATTCAAGAAATAATGTTTGTACTATAACTTGCCTGGGGCATCTTTATATCTAGTCAAACACAGATACAGGACATGAATTAACCAACAGTGTGCTTTAACTTCTCTCCTGGTGGCAACACATTTTTTTTTCTTCTGCCTAAAAAAAAAGTTCATTAAAACAGTTAAAAAGCAAATTGTATTATTATTATCCTTATTATTATTATTATTATTATTGTTATTATTGTTATTATTATTAATAATAATAATAATAATAATAATAATAACAATAATAAGAAAAATTATAATAAAACAAGTAATAATAATATGATGAACAATAAAGCAATAATAACAATAATAAAATGAAAATAATAACAATAAATAATAATATAATTGATAATATAATGACAGTAAAATAATAGTATAATACATATAATAATTTAAGCAATAATAATGATAATAATGATAATATACTTAATACAATAATAATCATAAAAGCAACAACTAAATAATAACAAATGCTAACACTAAAATTATAATTATTGTTATTACTATTATGTAGTAGAATTTTCTAATTCAACAATAATAATAAAGATAATAACTTATCATTACTTGAATGAAACCTGTACTTCGGCACACAGAGTCTCTACGCTTCCATAGTTCAGAGTCGTAGGCACTCTTTGTGCTACTTGATGGAGCCCTGCCTCGGTACGGCATCATACAGAGCCATTGCTTCTAGGGAAAAATACCTCCGTAATACGGCGTCCGATGGAGCATGTCACTAACATCTGTGTAGCTCTGTACAAAACCAGAGGCATATAGAGGTACCGTATGGCCCAACAGGTTTGTATGCAACTTGGACCTTTCTACAGAGACAAAATTTAATTATCATGTGTTTGCTTTTATATATTTATTTCATCTTTACATTTGACGTTTAAAGGGGTTCTTCGACAATCCCCACATGTTAGCAAGGCCTTTTGAATTGACCTAATATAAAGTGTCCCCATGCTGGGATCACCAATGTTTAACTGAAATTTGTATAGAAAATTAAAGTAAGTATTAAATTTACCTGCAGCGCCACCACAGGTGAAATGAAGCATAACATAGTGGCCAATTTAAATCAGCGTGTTGTCTGTGTAATGAAGGACAGGACAGGTCCTCCAAAATAAGAGATGCTCTTTGTAACCGCTCTTCCCTCGGGCCAATAGATGAGGATCGTGCATAGAGTACTCCCACATAATAACTCAGAATTCCCTAAAAGGTTATATGAAAGAAAGTTTTTGAAACCAGACAACCACTTTAAATAGCAAATGGCAGAAAACTGTTTAAAGAGGTTGTCAAATCCTTTCCATATGCCCTATTAGGGAACATGGATGTCATAGAGGGGATCCTTGCTTGGAACCCCTCTATGAACCAGAGTGGAGGACTCTGGTAGTGCAGATCTTTAGGGCTTTTTATGTTGTGGTAAACTGGGCAATTTCCAATCCTATATCCTAGGAGCCCCACCAAGGAAGGAACCCCAGGAGCAACCTGAATTCACAATTGACCCATTCACCATCCTAGACCACAGGGAATGTAAAATAAACCCCTTCACTGCCTTAGACCACCAGGGAATGTATAATTAAACTTTTCACTACTCTAGACCATCAAGGAGTTTGGAATTATGAGAAAAACTTTTTAAAAATAGCTTGTAGCCCACGGCCCTGCTGGTCCACCCATATGTTACATGGATGTATGTCATTTTTAATTTCCCCTGTAGCGGCCAATACAGAGGAAAGTAGCAACCAATGGCAACTCCCCCTGGCAAAATGATCTGTTTGCCAGGCATCTTGTTGAGTTAGTTGTATCTAAAGGGAAGTAAGAAGTTACAATTACACTCAGACACTAGAGAAGACACCAGTATTATAAATAACACATGATAGTTGGTCCTGTTACATATTTTTGTCACGGACACAGGGTATGTGGACCCACTAGGCCGCTCCGCCGTAGCGGGGAGGCAGCTGACCAGGTCACAGTCTATACGAAAGTCAATGGCAGACAGTAACGCTTGGGTACCTGAAATAGTCCGGACGGTGGCTGTGGCTTCAGCACGGATGGAGGCTGGTGCGGCAGGTCGCGCCAGACGTGGTGGGCAGTATCCGATGAAGCAGAAGACACTGGACGTGGCAGAAGACACTGGACGTGGCAGAAGACACTGGACGTGGCAAACGACACTGGATGTGGCAAACGACACTGGACGTGGGAAACGACACTGGACGTGGCAGATGACACTGGACTTGGCAGACGACACTACTCCAATGCAGGTAGGCACCGGAACTAGAACAATACGGAATACAGGAACGGGTAACAGGGCACGGGTAACAGCTGGAACGGGAAACACTAAGGGACCATTTGCGAGACAGACTGGGATAGACTAACAACGCTCAGGCAAGGATCAGAAGGCCTGGGGCCTTCTTATAGACCAGGAAATCAGGGCAGTTGATGACGATGACGAATAATTTGTGCGCGCGCTGGCCCTATGGGACACAGCAGGACGGAGCGGAAGTGAGCGCTGGCATCTCCTAGGAAGGAGACAGGGACCAGCGCTCGCGGATCCATGGCCGAGGGCGTCAGGGGGGGTGAGTAAACCCGACGGCCCACGGCCATGGACGTTACAATTTTGTATTGGGGCCCAGGAGCCACAAGTTCAGCCTCTGGCTGTGATGTCTCTCAGATTAAAGGGGTTGTCTGTGATAAGACTACCCCTTTAATGCTCTGGTCACACTGGCACGGTATTCTATTGGGTGGTTTGTAGTCGGCAACGCTCTTCTTGCCATCAAAAACCACTGGAAACCCTATTGAAAACTTGACGGAATATCTATGTCAATGGGATCCATCAAGATTTGTTGGGATACATTTGGAAGTAAATCCCCCAAACCAGTAATGACTCCATTAAGATCAGTGGCCAAGACGCTAGTGAGAACAGAGCCTAAGTATTTATTGAAAAGAGAATTTGTAAGCTTGTTGTAACATGTATCAAGAATCAATGAGCTACAATGGTTGCTACATCACTCATAGAATAAAACAAAATAGATGAGAGGATACACCATTATTATAAGAAATATAGAAAAGATGAAACTTATTTTAATCAAGCATCAAATGACGAGAACAATTAGACATAAACAAAACAGTTTTTGCTCGAGCTTTGAAATCCAATGAATTATTAACCAGTGTTTCCACCTCTGTTCTACCTCCTGTTAAAATTCATAGCCTCTGCACTCATCAAATATTGATTTTTTTTTTCCCAACCAACGCTGATGTCTTCTCCCTTCAACATTATTATAATGAGGGATAACAATCAAATTGTCCTTGCTGAAACTCAATCATTTCCCTATGCCATCTGCATTGATCTTTTTTGGTAGCTTTTACCATAAATTATTCCGTTCAATTAAGTGAACCTGCTCAGAGTGGCATTTTGCAAACTAAATAATTTATTGAGTGTTTTGGAGCAAACAAAAAAACGATCTGCTTAATGCGTATGTTTTCTCCTAGCATTAATAACAATGCAAGCACCTCTGTGGACATTTGGCACATTCTTTGTTCATCACCCAGGGATGGAAGACACCAGTCATGAACAAATTAGAGAGTATTATGGTGTCATCTCAAGAAGCCAACAGCTTCATTACTAGAAAGAAGACAACTCTATAGTCGAAGGAGACATTGGGCTTGTGTATGCACAAAAGTGTACTATCACAGAGGCAGACCATGCTGCCACTGTAGGGCCCATGAAGAGAGGGGGCCGAGCCCACGTTGGCTGCATCCATTTTTTAATGGGTCATGGGAACCTTTGCATAATGTTCGAAGACAAGGGTGTGGGCAATCAACCTAAGGAGATGGGGGCAAACAAACATGAAGTCCCCCTGTCTGATGAGTAGGGTTGGTGTTAACCATCTCTAGAATGGTATCCAATTTTAATATTTTCTATCGAACCCCCTGGCTGATATTAACTTCCCTTCCCCCATGATGCCTTCAAAGAAGACTATTGATGTTCTGGAAATTGATAAAAGCTGCTATATGTTTTTGTGTAATTTTATATTTAGTGGAGATGCCCTTCAGAGCTCATTTTAACTTATAAACCTTCAATATGTAATCTTAGGCTCAATGCATACGACCGTGGTTTTTTGTCTGTGTGCTAGCCGAAATTTTGCGGCTAGCACACGGACACACTCAATTATATGGCCCCATGCACACAACCGTGATGTTCACGGATCCGTGTGGGGCTTGCGAATCCGAGCTGCAAAAAAAACAGGTAATTTTAAGTTCTGTATTTGTGGATCATGCGACCTACTCAGGGGGTTGGGACAAACTGGTGACATCAATTCCAGTCTTCCTTTTTTGTGGATCCGTGAATACTGATGACACACTGATGCACTATGTAAGTTTTTCTTGCAGACAAATGGACTGCAAATACAATGGATCCATAGTTTCGTGGACTGCAAAATCACCACGGTCCTGTGCATTAGGCCTTAAACTGTAAATACAAAATGCAAGCACTATACAGTATATAATGAGTTATTAAATAGGGTGGAACCCTACTTCTGAAATAAAACCCAAAGAAAGAATAATAATCCACCCATATCCATCAATGATGACCCCATTGAGTTCTTCTAACGTATAGAGATCTAAGGAGACGTATGGAGGTCTATTGTTTTTGCATTCAACTAGTTGGCTGTCAATACGGAAAATATAACCAAGAATGGTGCTCTTGCCAGCTATAGGAGAATTATGTATAGTGACCATTAGAAGATGCCATTGGTTTCTCTGGGGTATAGAAGGTAACAAGTATTTGTTTCTTGCCAGTGATGCCTACAGTAAGTGGCTTGAGGGACTATTCAGTGTGAGGTTATAGAACCTTTGCTTATCCTATTTCTCCTGTCCTATCACTAGCAATATTTCAAACAGTCAGTAAAATATAAACAGTACACATTGACAGAGATGTTGGTCAAGACTCAAGACACGTTAGACCAATGTAACCGGTAGAAGTGATGCCATCAAGCCTGCAACCTTATGTGAACCTGGTATTAATGCACCTTGATACCACTTTAGGTTATATAGAGACAACCAGGCACCATGAATGTAGTCTTGAGAGGTACTGTTGGTATGAAATGGCACAGACAGTCCCTATGGGCCTGGCAATTGACGGAATCTACAGACTATTTTCGACCATCGCATATGATTGGGCCAAACTTTGGACCATTGACTGAAGCTGATAATGAAGTGGTCTTAAGCCACGGGAAAAATGAACAGGGGGCTTGGTAGTAAAGGTTCCCCCTTTTGCAACCCTTCTAACATGACAAGAGAACCTGATGGCTGTTTGCCCCCATCTTCTTTTCATGATCCCTGGGTTGATTCCCTACAATCTTATTTTCTAAGGTTGTGGGGAAAATCCCTCTACAGGTTCTCACCATGTGTTAAAATAAAAGATATGGCCAACCTAGGCTGGGCCCCCTCTTTACAGGGGCCCCATATGTCTGCCTCTTTGGTACATATCCTTGATTATAGCTATAGTTGTGGTTGATGTGTTTCATTGTTTTAATGCCATTGTGAAATATCTCTATAGCTACAGATGGACTATACTCTTGATACTTTGAGTTCCTCTAGATTTCTCTTCTTTCTTCTCCAGGTCAACCTGCCCCATACTAATTTTTTATGTATACTTTTTTTCTATTTCCCCTGAGAAGGCTGGATTTATTAGGTGACTTTTTTCAGCTTCTATCTCCAGTGAAGATATCTACTTATTCATGCACCTACAGGAACAATTTACCAGTGATGGGAATGTTACGTCTTGTTGATGACCCTATGGTGACACCAATGTGCAAGGTGATTCTTGCTGATGTCAGGTCACTGATGACCCCATGCTTCTATCTACGCCGAGGTAGCGAGTTCTTTTTCGCTTTCATCTCTGGGCATTTAACTGTTCATTTCAGACATGAAAGGCAAATGGAGTCTCCGCTTGTGTATCTGGAGTTATAAAAAAAGGATTCCTTCCCTCTCTGGAGCTGAGGATTAGACCCATTCTTCGAAAGAGATTGACAGCCCATTGATGTCCCCTGCCTTATGTTTCGGGTTTTTTTCTTCCAGGAATTCTTAATGATGTCTTATGCTAAACAGATTGTTTTAAGTTTTTTACTGTATCCCCCCATGAAAGCTATTATCTGCAGCGGTTACATCTTAAAGACTAATATGTAGGAAGCTACACTAGACTAAAAAGACTATCTTAGAGCGACTAAATGAACCGACACATCAGTCAGAGATGAAGGAAACTTTGCTGCAAATATTTATGCAGCATAATATGACCTGTGAGCATCGGTTGTCAAGATTCTACATGAAGGGATCAAAAAGCTGTTTGCATTTCGGTTCTATGGTTGGAAATGCTATATCTTATTTAGAGTAGGTTGTTGATAGTGGCAGACGATCTGGAGGGGGAAGGATTCTTAAAGTTGTGAATTGATATTAGTCCAGATGGGAATATTTCACTAACTATGTCATAAGAATTTGGATTCATTCTCCATTTTTTGGCTGAAACCTCTATGTGTCAATCACAGAAGAAGACAACTCCACTGCTTGTTGCATAATGCAGTGGTGACAAATATATGAAAGTTATGCCGCACCTACAACTAAGCTTGGAATGGGTAACAAAATAGGACTGTGCATTGTATCATATGCTCCTGGGCCCCAATGCAAAATCTGTAATAGGGCCTTCAAATATCATGTGGTACAAATCTCCCCCTGATAACCCCTAAAGGTTTGCACCTGCTACTATACAAGGTGATACTATGCTCCCCATATATGTAAAGATAGATAGATAGATAGATAGATAGACAGACAGACAGACAGACAGACAGACAGATAGATAGATAGATAGATAGATAGATAGATAGATAGATAGATAGATAGATAGATAGATAGATAGATATGTGATAGATAGATAGATAGATAGATGGAATACGGATGCAAAATACGCTCGTCTGGAAGAGGCCTTAAGCTGCAATAAATAGATAAAAATGAATTAATGAAAAGATAGATGTTAAAATGTTAAATAAATAGATAATAGATATGAATAGATGAAAAGATACATTATAAAATGAGAGATAAATAGATAGATTATATAGCTGTAGGTAGATAGATAGATAGATAGATAGATAGATAGGTAGACATAAAGATCCAGCAGCACCGGTATAATGTGGGTGCACGCCAACGGGAGCAGACCAAGATCCCAATTGTATATAGTACAAAAATAAGGCAGCACTCCGTCAAATATGGGTGAAAAAGAGGGTACTTTATTGTCCCATAAACAGCAACGTTTCAGCAAGCTTGAGAAAGGCTGAAACGTTGCTGTTTATGGGACAATAAAGTACCCTCTTTTTCACCCATATTTGAACGGAGTGCTGCCTTATTTTTGTACTAGAGATAGATAGATAGATAGATAGATAGATAGATAGATAGATAGATACTAGATGGCGTTATCAGGTAGAGTGGAAATAGATAGATAGATAAACAGATGGGTCAATCTACTTTTTTTTTTTCTAAGAGGCAGCAAAGTATCCGACATTTAAAAATGGGGACACATAGACTAGAGGATATTCCATAGTGAAATAGGTACGCCCAATAGGTTGCTGCCACCACAATCCATCTTCCTGGAACAGGACGGCAAACTGTCCATAGAAGGCTTGAGTAATCCTCAAGTCTGTTCGTCCATTGGATATGCTAAAATGTCTGATCAGTAGGATCCCAGTGGTGGGACCACTATGGTTCGGGAGTCCAGTTTCCGTTGTTACTACTCTAAGCTTGGTTCAAAAGTTGAAGAATGCTCCGGTGATTCTGATGGCAATTTCCATTGAAGTCTGTGGCTAGTGAACATGTCCAGCTGTTTCCGCATCTCCTACGGACTTGTATGCAAGATACAAAAACAGCTGATTAATCAGATTCAATTGGTAAAAATCACTGCCTTTATAATTGAAAAAAATCTTATATTTTAAAAATTTGTACGGTCAGATAAGCCCAATTGAGATGATCACCACATGTGATCAGGAATTGTTTTCATTCATCAGAATAGGTACGAATTGCTACTCAATGCCAGACTGCAAGCAATAAAGCAATTGAAACATTACTCTATCCACATATCCTATGTACAATCGTCCGCGATTATTATAATAATCCGTTCTTTAAAAACAGGATCTCCTCAAACTGTGAGCGTATAAACAGGAGTCGTTTTCAGTCAGCAGCATAGTAAGGACTGGCTTCTCAATGCCAGACTGCAAGCGATAAAGCAAATGAAACATTGCTCTATCCAAATATCCTATGTACAATTGTCCGCAATTATCATAATAATCAGATCTTCAGAAGTAAGATTTTCTCAGAATTGTAGCGTATAAACCCAGCTTAAAGAGGAACAATATCCATTCTAATTGGTATATTTACAAAGTGTTAGCAAGCAGAGGCAGATGGATATTCCTGTAAAACCATGATCCTATCATTTCAGTGCATATAGTAAATCTCTTAATAAAAATCAGCCATATAACCAATCACAAGCGATTAATGTCGGGCAAAAGCAATCAGCCTTATTGCAGGAGGACGTGCGCTATTTTATTTTTCTTAAATAGCATGGAGGAAAAAAAAGAAATGTAGCCGCATTATGTATGAACGGGCAGGCAATTATCTGGGGACTTGCTCAGATTGATTTCTCAATGAAGGGATGTGCTTAGTGCAGCCGTTTAATCTCGTGTTACAGGCTATATCACATACAGATGCCTTCCGAATACTTTATTACGAGAAAAATATCGGCAGATATTCTTTGATCTTTTCCTGCAGAAGTTGAAATTGTCTCCTATTGTCTCTTTCTTCTCATTTGACTCCACAGGTTAACAACAAATATGTATTTCTCAAGGGAAATCTCCCTAACTATGTAAATATGTCTGCGCTAGATAACACATTGGATTATAACAGTCTTTAATTTACATAAAGGACCTAGCAATGTAAAGAAGAGGTGGAACTACTTTATATGTATAATAATGTGGAAAAAATACATACATAATGTCAAGAAATAAAGCCATGCCCCCATAGCTGCCACTATACAGTATAATGCCCCCGTAGCTGCCACCATACAGTATAAAGCCAACACAGATGCCCTTTATACAGTATAATGCCCACACATATTCTCCCATGCAGTATAATGCCCATACAGATGTCCCCATGTAGTATAATGCCCAAATTCCCCCATACAGCATAATGCCTCCCTAGCTGCCCAATACAGTATAATGCCCCCTTAGCTGCCCCTAGTGCCAGTGCCCTTGCAGATAGTGACACAGTGCCCATGTATATAGTGCCCATGTACCTAGTGCCACAGTGTCCCCTATAGATAGTGTCACATCCTCATGAAGATAGCGCCAGCCCCCCTCCCCTGTAGATAGCGCCATTGGGACTCCCTCTAGGAGTGGAATCCCCAGATAGAGCATACAGCGCTGTGCCTGCTGAGTCCTCAGTGAGCGGAGGAGCTCCCTCTGCTCCTTCGCTCTAAACTAATTCTGAAGCAGGGAGCTGATGGTTCCCTGCTTCAGAATTAGTTTGACAGCGGGACATACCCCGAGCCACCTGGGACAGCGGGACACCGCCCGGAATCCGGGACTATCCTGCTGAATCCGGGACAGTTGGGAGGTATGTGTATGTCACAAAATATGCTCTGAATTACGCCCACAAATTGTATCCTATTGATTTTAATGGTAAATCTGTGCCGTATTAACTGAAATCCGCATCGAGGAAAGACAAAATGCAGCATGTCACTTCTTGACACAGTTTCAAAAACTGCGTCGGGTAGTCACATACGGATCAGCCCCATTCATTGGGGCTAATCTGCATGCGGATCTGAGTCAGAACTATGAGGGTCAGCTACAGATTACTGCGCGGATTCTGTGGCAAATCTTCAACAAATTTTTCCAAAAATTCTGCTGCTGATTCTACCCCTCTCATTGAAAGGAGTGACATCCGCAGTGAAAATCTGTAACAGAAATTCACATGCTGAGGATTTTAAAATCCGCCCCACTGATCGATTTCCAGGAGGAAATTTTCTGCAGTGTGTGAATGAGATTTTTAAAAATCCTATCGACTTTGCTTCTACTACATTTCACTGCAAATTCTCTGCCCCTGCAAATCCGGAAGGAAAATCTGCAGCAATTCCGCTAGATGAGAACGTAGCCTAATTGTCCACTATAAGGTCTATTGCCTGGTTTGGACATTCCCTTTTCAGACCGTGGGTCCCTTGATAAAGCGGGACCCCCAAAATCAGCTGCTGTTGATTACGGGGGGGGGGGGGAGGGGGCTGTGCAGTGAATGATACCTGGAAAACAATGGTGTCTATAGAACCTCTGTAACAAAGAGCACTGATGCGGATCTCTGGAATGGCTAATAAAGGAGAATCCAGATCGGGGACTACCTCAAAATACTGACCTCATAATGAGATCCCCCTACTGGCAAGAAAAGGGGTTACATCTACGGCTCATTACATACTTTAGTGCCGTAAATAAGGCCAATCAGCTGAGCAGGATGATTAATTTACTTAGAGGATGCACTATATCACGGTTAAGGTTATGTTCATATATCATTTCTGAACTATGTTCCTGGCTTATACTCCAAATATATCCGTGCCTTACAATGGGCCCGACGAATGCCAAAGTAGAGTCATTTAGGAATAAGTTGGGGCAGTATGTGTTGACATATTTTTTCTCGCTGTATTGAAAAGCATAGTTGACAACACATTTCAATACAGAGGACCCTGCATAAATATATATTTTTGGGGTTTTTACAATGGTAGTTATTCGGCAATATATGCAACTGTATAAAGCATGGGGGAATGAGAAAGCTGCAAAGTGAGCCTCTGATGAGACAGAAGATTCATTTCGGAATTCTGAAAAGACAATGCAAGGATTCACTGGTGTAATATATGAGTAAAATATAACATTTATTTATAACTCTCTAAAAACAGGGGTACAATCACCACTGTGAAAAAGCCCCACCGTGTGTATAAAAATGTATTAAATAATAAACACTGAGTTCTAATTCAATTGTGAACCTCCTATAGCTCAGTGTTCAACAAGAATATCAATACGGAATCAGCATTTGAAAAATGGGCATAACAATAGTCTTGACCCTAATTCACACTAGAGTCCGTGATAACCGCACCGGAAGCTCCTAGTGTTAAGGTATACAAACAATGCTAGTGTTCCCAATGCTAAAAAATTCCTATTCACAACCGACCCTACGCGTTTCAATACTCATCATCAGGGGTCTGTAGCTTGGTCACTCTGGCCGGGATGCCAGCGATATTTAGTTCAGCAGCAGGTATTCTGCTGTACTCCACGGAAGCATGCTCGCATAGATATCAGCGGCATGCTTCATTCTGGGACTCTAAGTTATTTAAAGCATCTGACTCCTCCCCCTGTCCTCGGCACCGCCAATCGAAACAGCCAATCACACTCACCAATCGAATTCGTGACACCTGTCCATGTGACTCCCGGCCATCAGCTGACAGCCAGGAACCAACATCGACCGCATCAAAAGCCGAACGCGCAGGCGCAGTAGAGGCCACAATCGAGTCGCCCATGCTGCCAGGAACTCACCACTGCAAAGAAGGAGTATATCGATATTTAAAGTTTGGGTAAGTGTTGCGGATCAGCTCAAAACCCGCAGCTGGACTGCCATTGATAAACAACTACACTGATAATACATATTGTGTAGATAAATGAATGTCTACCCCACTATAAAGTGTCATTTGAACACCTACTGAATAAGGAACCATAGCCAGACTGCCCACATGATGATCATTGATAATTAAGAGACTACCTGTCATGACGACCATGTGGGTCTCTTGCTATCCTGAAGGGATAACTGGCCATGGAAATGCATGTTTAAATGAATGTTTAAATAAAACATGCATAGTTTGTCTGCTCATTTAAACCCCCTGGTTGTGTGCACGCCAATCTATAGATCCACTGGGCTTCCTTTCGTAGTATGAGGTTATCCCAGTCACCTCCCCGTTTGGGAGGCCTAATGAGTTCAATTGCTTGAAATTTAAGACATTCTGCACGACCCTGATGTGTAGCGTGTACATGTTTGGATATAGGAGTATCTCTAGAATTTGCAATGTCGCCAACATGTTCTCTGATCCGGCGCCGAAACTGCCGCACCGTTTTTCCCACATAATTCAGTGGACATAGACATGTTATCAGATATACCACCCCTGCTGTTTTACAATTGACAAAATCACGAATGTCATATTCCAATTGCGTAACGACACTCCTAAACTTGTCACCTTTTTGAATAAAATCACAAGCCTTGCACCTACCACATCTATGTGTGCCTGGTATTTGTCTGTCCAGCCATGTTCCTTTAGGTGCAATGGGATCAAAACAACTATGCATAACTCTGTCCCTGATGATTTTCCCTCTCCGGAATGTGACTGAAGGCCATTGCGTAATCTGATCTATCAAATCTACATCAGTACTAAGAATACGCCAATACCTCTTCAGGATCTGCATGATTTCACATTGTTTAGAATCATAAGTGCCTATAAGTCTCGTAACTCTCTCTTCCCTTCGTTGTCTAGGAACAAGAAGACTCTGGCTGTCCGCATCTCTCGCTCCCACATAGGCCTTTCTGATTACTCCCTTAGGGAAACCTCTATCCTTCAATCTGGTTGTAAGTTCCTGAGCCTGTCTCTCGAAGTCGTCCATGGAGCTGCAATTCCGGCGTACTCTCATGAACTGACCCTTGGGAATACCGCGTTTAAGGGGATAAGGATGACAACTGTTCCATTGCAGGAAACTGTTGGTTGCTGTTTCTTTACGATGTACTTGAGTACGGATTGTACCCTCTGATGTTTTTGTAATTTTAAGGTCTAAGAAGGACAGTTCCTGATTGCTGATTTCACATGTGAACCTTAGCCCTAGATCGTTCTGGTTAAGGGCAGCCACAAAACTATTGAATTCTTCCACTGTTGAATTCCAGAACAGCAGCACGTCATCAATATATCTGATCCAGATCCCTATTGACGAAGTCCACTTGGAGAAATTCTCCCCAAAAACAATTGTCTCCTCCCACCAGCCAAGAAATAAATTTGCATAGGTGGGAGCAGTTGGACTCCCCATTGCAGTACCACATTGCTGGTGAAAAATCCTGTCTTCAAAGATAAATACATTTTTCTCCAGCACAAAATGTAATAAGTGCAGTACTAGCTGGTTATGAGCCACAAATTGAGTACCTCTAGATCTCAAGAAGTACTCAACCGCTTCACAGCCAAGTTTGTGTGGAATGGAGGAATACAATGCCTCTACATCCAGACTAGCCAGAAAGGTACTGCGTTATCACGGACTCTAGTGTGAATTAGGGTCAAGACTATTGTTATGCCCATTTTTCAAATGCTGATTTCGTATTGATATTCTTGTTGAACACTGAGCTATAATAGGTTCACAATTGAATTAGAACTCAGTGTTTATTATTTAATACGTTTTTATACACACGGTGGGGCTTTTTCACAGTGGTGATTGTACCCCTGTTTTTAGAGAGTTATAAATAAATGTTATATTTTACTCATATATTACACCAGTGAATCCTTTAAAATTGTTATGTTGTGGGAGCACAATTGAATATATCTTTGAAATACAGTGAATTATGAAAAGACAATGCAACTAAGTAGAAGTCACTGATCATACTTGTGTTCTCATGTAGCTGAGCTAAACAGTTTTTTTTTTTATAGAGAAGGTAAGAATCCTAACCTCGCTATTAGGTCAGGTTCACACGTAGCGTAAATAATACGGAAAATTCGTAGAATAATACAGTAGCAGCAGAGTGGATGAGATTTGAACAAATGTCATCCACACGCTGCGTAACTCATAAGCGGAAAAAACACTCAGAAATTGATCTGCAGCATTTCAATTCTATTTGCGTAATCGCTGCTTTTTTGTTGCGGGTTTTCCCCATTGAGTTCAATGGGGGAGTATAACCCGCAACAAATAGCAGATTCTGCGATTTTTGTGGTGAAAAAGCTACTATTCGCAACTCGGAAAAAAAATCTTATACTTACCCAAAATTCTGTGCTTCTTCGTCCAGGCTAGCCTCCTGGGATGATATTTCATCCCATGTGACTGCTGCAGCCAATTCTATGGCTACAAGTAAGTATGAAACTCTTTTTTACATGCAGTTTTCCGCAGCGGATAGTTGGTGCGATTTTTTTCCTCCCAAATTTTCTGCAGCGACCAGGGAGGATACGCTGTGTGCTTTTACTCAGCGTATTCGCCCTTTGTGAACATACCCTTAAGGTGGTGCTGCCTTAACATTGTAGGTGGAGGGGGTTGCCTGAGAATTAAAACATTATACCATATACCATCTATCGGCCAACTAAACATTGGAGATTGCATTTATGTTATAGTATCTAGTTATAAAAGGTATAGAAGAAGGCCTGATGACCAGATAAAATGCTATAAAATGCTCAAAATAATAAATAAAAAATAAAAATCCATCTAATAACCCACACTGATTGTCCCGCAGAGTAAGCTGACAAGGTTCTGCTTAGTAAACCTCCTCTGGCCTTGTCTAAATCTATCTTATCCATGTCTACAAATCTCTCGCACATACACTGTGTGAATACAAATATTTCACAGTAGCTTGGCTCACAGCCGACGCTGCTTTTAGAATTGAATGCCTCATGGATGGATGAATGGATGTCTCTAGTCCAAATATTTACTTAGGCCCAAATTAATCCTGCGTCTGGAGTCCCTTCCATGCACTAACATCTGGCACATCTCTCTTTAATATGTATAAGATGAACCTTTGGAAGACATTTGGCCAAAAATATGTCTTCTTCTAGAGGGAAACCCCGGCAGAGAGACATCATGTGTATAATGTATTGTTATTTATTGGGATAAATTGGCTGCAATATGTCTTCTGCAGGCCTACATTGGAATTGTGTCTAAAAGGGGTTGTCTGGTTTAGAAAACTCATTTGTAAACCGTATTAGGTAATTCTGAGTTTGTAGAGGGAATCGCTCGTTCAGAACCATCATCTAACAGCCAAAGGAGTGGTTACAGTAAGTGTCTCCCTGGAGGACCCGGCACATGCATTACACAGATAGCCCATAGATTTCAGTGGTGGCGCTGCAGGGAAAATGAGCAGTTGCTACCAGGTTTCTTCACAGTTCCCAGCAGATGGTTGAGGGTCCCCTATAACAAAAAATTCATTGTCCAAGGCGGACAGCACACAATTACTTAAAATTAAATCTAATTTTGTGTAAAAAAAAATCTGAATGTAGCTATAGGTTTGTTCATCCTCATCATTACGGTTCATAAAAAAAAAAAGTGAGACCTAGAGAACCGATAAAACATTTGTGATGCTTACACCAACAGATCAACAGCAGAGAGGGAATTGTGTGGCTTCACATGCTGCGGACCATTTCTGACACAGATTTCACATGAAATTAATTATGGATCCACAACAAAATCCGCATATGTTACGTGTGGTTTTTCACGTGGATTTTGGTGCGGATTTTTGGTGTGTGTGCTGTAATGGTTGTAATAACATATTTTTTTTTATTTTTTCTAATTCCTTTAATTAAATCCCATTCACAACATCAGTAAACATGTGCGGTTGGTACTTGTGGCATCAGACAGGTGCTTTTTAATAGAAAGTAATTCTTTGAATTCAGTTTGTGCAATTCCTTTTAAAGTAATAGTCACACAATGGGTTTTAACTCAGACGCGCCCCCCATATGCTATATCATTAATCTAGTCCATATACCCGTTGCATCACAGAATACACCAACCCCCTAATAGCAATAAATATATAACACTGAAATAAAGAATAATAAGAAATAATTGAAATTAATGGAAAAATTACAAATGCAGAAGAAAAGGTCATTCTACAGTATTTCAAGAGAAATTTATTGTCTATTTTTTCCACTGTAAATGCATTTCTCTAGATGAATCATCCATTGCATTTGGTCAGCCATCCCTGACGTCTGCGATTTCTTTAAATTTATGTCTAAACATACATGGCATGTGCAAGGTTAGATGTAAAGCTGAGCAGTTTTACGCAATCCAGCACTAGAAATTACTACAGAAAAGCAGAATCGAGATTCCCAATGGTTTGATCCTAAGCCCCAATGCAAAATATGTAACAGGCCTCCCCCACCTAGCATGGGACATTTATGATACTGGTGTCTTTTAGCCCCCTCTGGCACCAGGGCCCAGTTGCAATGTATGCCTCTGAAGTTGTGTTTCTTATCAGCACAAGACGAAATCAAAGTTTTACCTCTTCGAGACTTGAAGGCGTTATCTCATGAAGAAAACCCCCTGTCCATATGCTCCATTAGAACATATGGACTTCATGGAGGGGTGATCCTCACCTGGGACCCCCCTCTATGAGCCAGAATGGAGATCCGCTCTAAACGGGTGGCTCCAGTTCTGGTGGACTTGTGCCCTCCTTGTATTACAAGAACGGCCATTTATCTGAATGGCAGCCATGTAATACTTCTTTTCCCCTGCAACGGCTCCATCAGCCAGGAGTGGGACCCGAACCGATCAGCTGATCTCCCCAGAGGCCACATCCTGAAAGGGTTTGTCTTAGATGAGACAGCCCCTTTAAAAAGTTTTCTAGGAATATACCAGTTGTGTTCTAAAATCAGCCACATCTTCTCAGTTCCTGTTCTCCAACCCTCTTTCAACTTTGTTTACTACTGCACATATCAACAAATTATCCGTACTGACTTTAGATTAAATGTGAGATAATTCCTTTGTAGAGATGTCTGGTAGACATTTATACCCTTCTCCTTAGGCATAAGCATGCTTACCTGACCATCCAATTATACTGAATATGTTTTTGGAAAGTCAAAATCAAATCCCTCTAGGACAAAAGACAAAATTCTAAATATGCAGTTGCGCTCCTCTGTCCTAGATCCGCAGCTTTGGTGTCCCATGTGTCACATGAGCAGCACTGGCCAATCCGAGAACAGTGGGAGTGTCTCGGACTCGTAGTCTAAGAAGCGCTGCAGTGATGCTGGGACAACACAGAGGGGACCCCAAAGCAGCGAATATACGGCAGAGGAGCGCAACTGGAGGGCACCAGGTAATATAACTCCATATACCCCGTCATTTTTAAAATGTTGTCGCTGGACCGGAGGGTCGCTTTAATGCTTGTTCAATTAATTACGCTCATATTCCTTTCTTTTATAGAAGAGAAGGCCATTCGTGGAGAGAGAACTCTGCAGAGGCTTAAAATGCCCATGAGAAAAATGTATGGGGCCAACATGACCTGGGGGTAAGAACCCATAGCACCAAAAACACGCTTGATGTGGGAATATTTTTGGAAAAGTGCTGAGAAGAACAGATAAGGGAACAAAAAAAATTCTAAGATTTGCAATACATGACATAAACGAGGTCAACTCATGTATATATAGTCTTTTTTTTTAATATAAATATATATATATATAATATACCTGGATTTTGCTATGTGCATAAAGTTTTGGTTACCAGACAGTTGTACATCTCTGGTCTTCCTTGTCACGAAAGAGACTAAGATAATAAACAGTGTCAGATAAGGCAACGTGCTGCTGACGTCTCATTCGTTCTGTTGACTGAAAGGTTGTAGGGTTAATGGCTCGGCTGAGACACATTTGGGTAACACCTCTCACTTTGTCACCCTCTAAACCTTCTAAAGTGTGATAGTGAAAAAGGAACAGAGGTCAGACGATCATAATCTATCTGCCCCAATGCTACCATCATTAATTATATATGTAGGTTGTATGTATATTGGTTTTCTGAAGGTCTTGTAGTCAATTTTAGACAATTATTCGAGTCAGAGTCCGGAGATATATTTTTCTTCATGTTTTTCTGCAGTCACGGATGTACAAAATACTTAAAAAGCTTAAATAATTTCATCAGCTGCATAACTAGGGTATGGTTTAAACACTCAACCACATTAAGGGGCAGATTTATTATTGTATTTGCGCCTATTTTCTTGGCGCATATATTGTTGGCAAGTTTATTTTTGTGTGCGTCAGAAAGAACATTGATTTGCGATATGGTCACCATGTCGCGTCATATACTTGGATTTGACGAGTCATGAAATGCTCCAGATTTAACACTGGCGTGCGCTTAGTCGGTGGTGTAAAGAATGGCAATTAGCCTAAAATGCACCAAGATGTGCCAATCTATCAAGCAATGTGTGTGTCATTAAAACATTCGGGCCATTTTTAACCTAACACTTAGCTTTAGGCTGTCTATCTTTAAGCCATTATTATATCTACCCCATTGTATATACAGTGAAACCTCTCCAAAAGACCTCCTCTTTGAGAAGGCCACCCCCGATCTAAATAACGTTTTTCCGACAGATTAATAATCCTTCGATAGTCTATGAGGATTCTTGAGAGGACCACCCCTCTAGAAGACCATTTTTCACCTCGTTTTTGGGTGGCCGCAATGTTAGAGATTCTCATGTGAACCGGCCTATGGTGGTTTGATGTAAGGCTATAAATTAATCCAATAATGGGCAAGTGCCAGACTTTGTCTCTTGATAATTATGTAGGGCCAAAGATGCATTGCTCCCGAGGAGGCCAAAAAGTCAGTAGATACCATCTGGTTGTATTATAAACTTTAAGGCCCTGTTCACATCAGGTTTGGGATGTGCGTGTAGTGTTTACATCTGGAAAAGCTCCCAGCATACACATTAAGTGTATCCATAGAGCTCCATGAGACCAACGGAGGCCAATAGAATGTCCTTTTGGCCTCCATTGGGCTAGTTTACATCGGTATACCGGAAAAAAAGATATGGAATAGCGTTGTGGACTCCGTTACAGTTAAAAAGGTAGTATTTTTATTTACAATGGGAGCCTATGGGTGACATATTCCACTATGTGCCTATACATTGGGATACGTTGCAGCCTTCCATTGAGGGTAAAGGGACTCGGTGAACCACCATATGGTTCCTTATTGGGGGATTTGTGTATGGGGCTAGTCTCTCATAGCAGCACTGCTTCTAGGGGTGAATACCTCTGTAATACCATGTCATGGAACAGGGGCCTATTTTTTTTAAACCTTAGTATTCCTCTGTATGAAATCCGAGGTATACGGAGGTTCAGTAATCCCCGATGCACTTCTATGGAAGTCCTATGATCGCTCCGTAAATCACGAGGCCGTAATATGGTTGTGTGTATAAAGTCTAATTCTGACTCTCTCCCCAAATGTGTCAGCTAATATGTTTAGGAATCTTTACAGTTAACGGAGCATGGAATTTTCTTTTGATCTATAAATCACCTATTTTAAGGGAACTTTAAAAAGACGAAAAAAAGAGATTAAATGTATATTTACAGCATTGTGTTTTAACTCTCTTTGTAAAAGTCCTTAGTAAAACAATGAAAAGGATTCTGAATGCGATAAGCGTTATACAAAAGTAAGGCGCTCATATAATTATACAAAAGTTGCGTGCTTTTTTTTGTCTTTGTTCTCTTGGTTATATGAAATTGTATAAGCTACATTGCTGAGCATCATGTTTATATCTCTATTGAATATAATTATTAAACGATAAGACAAAGGTATTGTTATGTGAATTGAACAAAGAATTTGAATAAACGTTGGGGTAGAATACAGTTTTCGTGAATAGGGTTTCATTCTTTCTGGATAAGAAAAAAATGTACAGTAAGAAACAAAAAACCAATGTGTAGGAATGATATCCACAAATCTTAAAGGCTATGTACACCTTTGAAATGGCTTTTCCTTTTTTTTTGTGTGTTTGGTGCAACTTTCTAAGTACTTTTTATTAAAAATTATTTTTACTTTTTGAGATACAGCTGCTTTGTATCTTGTATACAGAGCAGCTGTATCTTGTGGTGAAACCCGCATCCGTCAGGTCAGAACTACACTTTGACTTGTAATGTGTGGTGATCAGCGATCAATATCGCTTTACTGTACATTGTCAGTGTTTGCTGCAGGGATGTTTTATAATAATAGGCATGGGCTCATAATTCCTGCCATACTTGAGCCATGAGCGAGACGTGCACCGATACTGTGAAATATATGACAGATGTTACATTACTAAGCTGTATATCAAATGGTGAAAACAGGTATTGAAATCTCCTGGGGACACACAAGGAAAAGCTCACTAACCAGTTCTGACAGATCAAGGGAATTATACAAGTTCCAGCACTGATTTTAGCTTTTAGGGTGGTCTTAAAATGAGGGAGTCCATACAGGAACTCATAGGGAAGAGCTAAGTCCAGTTCAGGTTGCCCAATACTAGTCCTAGTGATTCCCTCTTCTACATAATATCATAGAAAATGGCCATATATACTTATACAAGGCTAGGATAAAACACCAGATCCCAGCAGGATGCAGACAAGCCACAATGTAATATGGGGGAGACCGCACAGGTGCAAAATACTGAAGAACAGCCACTCACACACCTAACATTTATGATGGGGCTGATTGCTTGGTATTTTAATTGTATGGACCATTTTTACCCTTAATCCCATTCCAGTCCAAATTTTATGAACAATGGTTGTCAAATGCCAATTACAATATTGCAACATTTATTTTGAAATCACATTCATGCTAAATGTTAGGCTAGAATTAGAATGATTTTCTCATGGTAAAATCATCCTTACTGGAGACTCTTAGCTTTGAAAATTAACTAATATGTATGGGGGTCTCACTTCTTAATGTCAGTGGAAAGAAGGATCGGACAGATTGGTTTTCAACATTTTGAAAACACAGATTGTTTTGTTGCCATTTGAGATATCTATTTCTCTCTCTAATATAATAAAAATAAATATTGGCCGAGCATGCATGTTTGTGGTAGAATTGGAAGAGATTGATGTTGGCCAATTGAGTGTTCGGTCAACAGGTATTTTATGTGTATGTCCAGCTGTAGACTGGAAAGAAAAAAAGAAAGAAAGTTATAGAAAGAGAGAAATATATAGAAAGAGAGAAATAAAAATATAGAAATAAAGAAAGAGAAAAATATAGAAAGTAAGAAAGACAGAAAGAAAGAAAAAAAATCTAGATAGAAAGAAAGAAAGAGAAAAAAAGATAGATAGATAGATAGATAGATAGATAGATAGGTAGATAGATAGATAGATAGATAGATAGATAGATAGATAGATAGATAGATAGATAGATAGGTCAGACACATCAATATTGACATGTGACATCATGTTCCTTCAAGAGTCACTAGATTGAGATCAAGCACTGACTCATAAAATTAACCTGACTTATAAAATTCAGATTTAAAGGCTGTAATATAATTTCAGATATCATGATGACATCATTCCATGGTGGTTTAATCAGTAAATGTGCTGTGTCTGGGTAATAACCATGCGGTCAATAGCAAACATGCAGCGTGTGGATTCCAGGTAATTAATCAGTGGTCTTAGTGATCAGTCTATGGGCAAAAAGTCATCAATCAGCTATATGCAATTTCTGCTCTTCGGGAAGATTCATGTTATTAGTTGTATAAATGTTACTAGTGACACGAAATCATTCTGAGGGTTCATTGGAGCAAGTTGTTGTAAATTTGGATCATTGTGTCATGTGAAATAGTGCACTAATCTACAAAACACAGGCACAACAGGACAGATATCAAGGGTACATGTACATGTAAGGGCTTTCAGGACTGTGATAACATTGATTATGAGCTTATTTGGACTATGGAACATGCATAGGAATAATGCGGATGATTTCATTGTTTGCTGTTTTTATTGTAATTTTAGTCCATTAGATGAGTTCCAATTTTTTTCTAAGTAGTGTCACCAATGTAGTGTCACCAATGCAAAAGACATGTCTAGGACTTTACTGCACTATGCAACGTTGAAACAAACACAACCCTGTATGCAACAAGAAGTCCCCGGATTCTTCTCCAGCCCAGAGTTTATAAAAAGTGCAGAACACTATACATAAGAAATATTACTTAGAATCCCATTAAATGTCTTCAAGTCACTTTTGACTTCAGGTGACCATAGAAATAAACCTTCTCCAGATCGTCCCATCTTCAGTTTGGGTCTTCTCAATGACATGTTCTTGATGTCTTTTTGGATTGCTCTTCTAATGTTTAAAATCTTGTATGTAGTTCTGGTACGTTGTCCTATTGCTTGTCAAACATTGTAACTTGTGACTATTCTCCTGCCAACGGCTACTGTAATGTCCGTGGTCACTGACCACGAACTCCTTCCGTCCAGTCGACGCCCACCTCTCCAGAGATGTCTGCACATACGGCCGTCCTGTTCCACAGTGACCAACAGGATGCGTTCGCGAGCTCAGTCCAGACTTAAGAAGCCAGAGCGCACGCATGTGGGAGATTGAGCTCATTGCTCCCAGAGCACCCTGGGCTATAAGAAGGTCTCAGCCCCTTCCTCCCACGCCTGAGCGTTGTTGTCGTATCCTAAGTTTGTCTTGCAAATGGTGTCTATCTGCTGCCTAGTCCCAGCCAAGCCTGCCTTGCTACTGTCCAAGCTGCCACAGGTACTCTATATGAGCTATAGACTCTAACCTGCGCCCTGTTGGCCAGCTGCCATACCGCCAAGGACGTACGGCCCAGTGGGTTCACGAACCCTACGTGACAGCTACACTTGGAGACCATTTTGAAGATATTCTACAGCCAACTGTATTCCTACTTGTAGGAGATCCCAAGTAAAAGGAAACTACTGGCTTTATACCCCTATTGTGACTGGCAGTAAGTAGCAATAGTGGATTTATGCACTCTTCAGTTAATATATTCCCCTTCTGGGTATTCTGTAAGAATTTAGGTTTCCTTTCACATTTCTAAAACATATGTAATTGGCTTTCTTTATTGGACCAAGAGTATAAATGATAAAAGAAAATTCAATTATGAGCCGCACTTGGAATAGGGTCCATTGTGAGAATATACAATTTATGTAAAGATAGATAGATAGATAGATGATAGATAGATAGATAGATAGATAGATAGATAGATAGATAGATAGATAGATAGATAGATAGATAGATAGATAGATAGAATATATTGGCTTTTATATGGGTTGTCTGCCTGGGACAATCCCTTTTTGTTAGATGGGTCCTTCGACAATTATAAGGTATCCCGCTGATGGGACCACGAGAGATCAGCTGCAATCTGTTATGGATCCCTACAGCAAGTGTTCATTTCTCTGCAGTGCCACCACAGGGGAAATGAAGTATTACACAGTTTTCATTGAGCTGTCTGTGTAATACATGGACATGCAAGTTCCTCGTGAGAGTGTGATGAGTGTCCCCAACTTAGAATTACCTAATAATGTATCTGAAAATAGTATTTTGTAAACCAGATATAAACACAGTTAGTAAAGGACCTAGAAAGAGCTGTGGCTCCATCGGGGGCCATATGTACGGAGATATTTTCCCCTAGAAGCAATGTTTCCAGAGGAGAATACCTCCATACATACGAAGACTAGGGTTCTCAGATTAGCGTAACCTGCCAGAAATAAAACCTTGTATGGCTTCACATGAAATTGCAAAAATACGGATGTACTGTAGAGGACACATAAACTAGTATAGGCGCGTATTACGGCTCCATACAACTCGTAGATTCTGCTGAGCCACAATACTGATGCCAATTGGAAATGACCGATTTCTATTGTATAGCAAGTTATCAAGAACTGCAAACCTCAAACCTCTAATCAATTTAAGGGACTTAACTAGCTGTATAAAACGAAAGAAAATATTGCAACTTGAGCATGCCCTATGCTCGTACTCTGTGTGACAATTCATCATTTGCAAGTACAGAAAAAGAAAATAATCACATAAAAAATGAACAGATCTGATGTGCTGAGGATGAGCAAACACTTCCAATCAGCGGAAGAAATGTGGAGAGTTCTCACTGACAAATTAACAAATCAAGATAGGGCTGGAAAGAAATGTCACGCAGAGTGGAAGCGCCGCCGTCCTCCCTAAATCAGGCGCGTACTGAGCACTTCTGCCCTGATTGGATATATATATATACTGTATATAGACAAGGACATAGGTAGAAATCTCACTTGTTCTATGCAGGAAATAAAAGTTCCTGAATGCATCACTAGTAAAGTTGAATCCTCCTAGAAAAAGGATTTTTCTTATTTTACGTTCTTAAAGGAATACTCCAGGCAGAACTGATACCCTGAATTATGCTTAGTGCAAGGGGGCGGGGCATGACACAGGAATTCCCTTTTCCCATTTTGGCAAGCTGTAGGCATATCACATTATTTTAGTATTGCAAAGAGTGTTCCTTTAAAGTGAATGTCCACCAATGAATAACATTTAGGTTTTGTTTTTTCCTCATCTTTTTAGGTTCTTTTAAAAAAAAATTGTATATTTTTATAGTGGGTGGAGCCACATTTCCAGGACTATTGCTTTATTAAATGTTTAATATAATCTATAGTGTATCATACATTCGGAGTCATCTAATTCTCATCGCCTGTAACTACAACCTTTACTAACCAACTACAAGTGTTCACATACTTTTGGCCATCTCCTGTATATTTTGGGTGGAGTTAACTTTTAAGCAAATCTTACAACATATGTTTTACCTTTTACTTTATGCAACAATTCAGATTCCACTAAACAAAGGATTTATTGACAGCTGCTCTTGTCTATTATGTTTGCAAAAGTATTTTACTTGGATAAATTATTCCGCGCACCATACAAGCCAAACAAGGGAATCTGTGCCTCCATTTTATTATGTGTGCCTGATTTATTTCTCATCCATAGGGAATCCATAAAACAGCTGTTATGCCGGGGTATTTAAAATACGAAAAACTGTTACTTGTTTTATGTGAAATCCCAACTCTCTCTGCTGGATTGAAATATTTATTTAGATAGTCAATGAGGGACGGAGATGCCTGGAGGGGTGGGTTTTAAACATGCAAGTATATGATCAGACGTCTCAGCAGTTTAATCCAGATTTTTTTTTTCCCTAAAGTTTGCAAACTAATCAGAGTAAGCTTCCCCAGATATCTGTACCACCGAACAGATCCGTCTTGCTATAAAACCGGCTTCACAGCTGGCATTCCCTGTACCATTGGGAATATATTTAGCACTCACAAAAAACTGATCCTAACAGGTGTACATTTTATTAGACTTTTTGTACATAGTAAATTAGAGAAACCCCCCCCCCCCCCAACTACCACGTGATAAAAAAAAAAGACGTAATAAATAAATCAACGCACACATATAAAACAATAGAAAACCAATGCTTATCAAAAGTTAAAGCCGGGGTCCTAGCAATTACTAGTGCACCCATAAACACCCTGTGTTGAGACTCTTTATTGTTCCCAGATTTAGAGGTTAAAGGCGAGAACGTTGCAGTAACGCTCCACTCAATATCTGCCAACCATCCCTATTGAACTGGTCATTTACATAATATAACTGTCAGATTATTATTATTATTGCCCCTGATATCTGCCGTTAGGGGACAGTCAGAAGGCCTTCATACACAGATAGTTGGCAGACCTTGCCAACATCTATGGAAACCACCAGTAGTAGCTGGCCAAACAACAGTAAATAACGGTCTCTGGAGTAAGACTACCTGGGAAGAAGATCTGGCAGATACTCGGAGAAGCAGGCACGTGGTGTATCAGACACTTGGCACAGATGATGCTTGGCGTGGTAGATGACACCGGATGTGGCAGATAACTCTGGAAGTGGCATATGACACTTGACATGGCAGAAAACACGGGACGTGGCAGATGGAACAACACGACTCCAACAGTTACAGGATACAGGAAGCAGGATACGGGAACACTGGGAGTAGGATACAACTAATCTACAATTTGCTTAGACTAACATGGGAATACAGCAATGCTCAGGCAAGGAGTTGAAGGGCAGAGCCCCTTATATAGTCCAGGATGTAAGGGGATAGGTTAGGGAACACTTTGTTGGTGCGCGCTGGCACTTTAAGGCAGGAGAGTGCCGCTGCATGTGTTGGCGTCTCCCGGGAGGGAGACGTCGACAAGCCTTCAGTGTCCCGCCGTCGCGGCTGCCGGTGAGTACAGCACGCAGGTGGCCAGCGACCGCGGACACAACAATTGTAGTCAAAATACAGGAGTCATTCCATCTCAAAATGTGTACACATACTATTCCAGACCCGCACATTACATCAATATGATTTATTTATGTAAATAGAGCAGTTAATAGTCATCAGCCATCCAATGGCCAGGAAGCCAAACATTTCCTTAGGTTGTGGGGGGCAGTCATCAGCCATCCATTACCCATCGGGCACCAGGTATTTATTTCTTTGGGTTGTGGTTGTGGTCTGCCACCCAATGACCATAAAACTATAGGGCTTCAGAAATCTGCTCAGGGCGTGGTGGTAGTCATCAACGAGAAAATGACCTTACACTTATAGGTCTTCAGATCTTTTCTTAAGTTGTGGTGGCAGTCATCAGCCACCAAATGGCCATAAAGTTATAGTTCTTCAGAAATCTCCTTAGGTTGTGGTGATAGTCATCAGCCGGAAAAGGACCATATATTTATAGGTCATCAGGAATTTCCTTAGGTCATGTTGGTAATCGCCAGCCACCAATTGACCATATATTTATAGGTCATCAGGAATCTTTTTGGGTTGTGTTGGTAATCATCAGTCATCCAATGATCATGAAGCTATAGGGCTTCAGAAATCTCTTTATGTTTTGGTGGTAGTCACCAGTCACCATATGACCACAGAGTTATAGTGATTCAGAAATCTCTTTTGGGTTGTGGTGGTAGTCATCAGCCGGAAAATGACCATGTTTATAGGTCATCAGGGATCTCTTTAGGCTGTGGTGATAGTCACCAACCACCAAATGACCATAAAGCTATAGGGCTTCAGAAATGTCCTTAGGCTGACTAAGGAACTGCCCGAATCCTGTTGATGGCTCTGGAGAGTATAGAAAATTCTTAACAGCAGCGCAAGTTATAATTGGAACGCTACATTTCAAAAAAAGGAACAATACTAATAGTAACATTATATTAGGGGACTTCTAGTTATGTAGCTGCCACCTTGGATCTTGGCTCCAAGGTAGATCTTCATTGTAGCCTATGACAACTCAGAATTTGTTTTGTCAATTCTCTGGTTTCAGAATTGATGTATTTTATACATGTCTTACACAATGTTACCCTGAAGTTTCCGCTCTGAGACTATATGAGTTCCTTAGCATTAAATATAATAAATTACAATATGTCATGTTATACCACTGTAGCTTCAGCGATGTGCCCTGAAACATGACTGATATATTAATGGACCATATGTGCAAATATCTCCTTATCTATTCACCTTGCAATGTCGTTTAACAATCTTTTGACTATGGAGGTGAGCAGTAACATAACGAATGCTTCTACTGAAGCGCATATTGCACCTAAATGGTTAAATCCATTCACTCCGTCCATTACCTGATCCGTCTTTAGCAGCTTGCATGGACAGACCTACTCATTTTAGTTTTATGAGCAGCATTTGCATTTATACCCTTTCCTGCTGTCGCTAAATCCACCCCTTTCACTTGTTCTAAATCTATGGTAGTACTGGGTATAGTTAGGAAGCGGCTTCCTTCTGATACATATTGATTATGTCACTAATTGCATCCCGAATTTGCACTTGTTGTATCAGAACCAAAATATTTGACCATTTTTTATGAGCATAAAGCTCTACATAACTCTACATTAATTTGCTCTATGGGGAGGAATTTGGATTTTAGGTTTTATACCATAAATGTGTCAGAAGAAATAGTATGGCACAAATATAATTAATCTATTTAGAAAGCCTGAGTGTAAAATAAATGTCCTGTGCATCCGTCCTTATAAATGAATGGGAATGTTTCAGTTTTCAGATTAGTAATGCAGTAGGTAGCAATATATATGTGTAATTTTATCTATTGCAAAGGGGTGGTCGGCTTGGACAATCCTTTTTTTTGTTTTTTTTAAAAAGTGCCCTTGAAAATAAGTTGATCATAGATTGTGATCCCAGCAATCAGCTGTAATCTGCACAGAAACCAGGCAGCAAGTGTGCATTTTTCCTGCAGCACCACCACAGGGGAAAAGAAGCATTACAATTAGCTATCGATGTAATGCTTGGAAGTTATGGGTTATCTAAAAACAACTACGTTTTTTTTTTAACTGCTCACTACTCTGCCTAATAGAGGATAGTGCTGAATGAAGAACTTTATTTACTCAGAATACCCTAATAACATATTACTTTGCTGTTTGTTACCCGGTATCTCCTACAAGCCTCCTTCTCAGTACTCAGAGCTCTAAAGACAGCTGCCTCAGTTATCAGTTGATTAAGACGGGTCCAGATCCAAGAACCCCATAGAATTGTTGGGGGAAGTTTAGATCGGCCATACAAATACATGGACGATCCGGGTCCGCCAGAGATGGTCTTACTTACCTCTGGGACCTCTGACCCATATGGGTGAATAGGGGCATGTATGGTACTTTTACCTTTTGATTTTTTAATCTCACTATTTTAAGCTTACATATGTTCAGCCTTATGCACTTCTTTAATACTGCATTATTTTTAAGAACACTTATAATTATTGTTATTTATTGCTACTTAATACTATGCGTTACTATGAGTATCTAAGCATTCATGATTTTTATTTCAGCATACATCTGTGTCCCATTTATGTGCATATTGCTTACTACAATTTTGGGGGTCCGACTTATTAGGAGTCGATACCTTATATATTTATAATATAACATTACAATTTTCTTTGGTATGACATGCAGATTTAAAGGGTAATTCCAATCTAAGACACTTACGGTATATCAACGGGATATCCCAGTTCTAGGACCATCGCCTATGTTGAAAAGACCAGGGTCCCCCAACTCCTGTACTGCCCACCAAATCCAGGTGGGGAACTAATGGAGATGTGTGTAACTTCCATAGAACAGAATTGAGACAGCCGCGCACATGTGCAGCTGCCTCTCCATTTATTGTCTGCCTGGATGCGGCGGCTCGCGGCCAACTTACCAGTCAGAATGTGGTGTCTGAAATGGGAAGAAAAAATATTTGTGTCCATGATTAACTGCTCAAACTCAAAGTCATTACAGTTATTTTCAAGCAAATCTTAGGTTCCTTTTACACCGGCCAATTATCGGGCAAACGAGCGTTTACTGAACGCTCGTTGCCAATAATTGCCCTGTGTAAACAGAGCAACAATCAGCCGATGAATGAGCTCATACATCGGCTGAATGTATCGGGGTAAATAGTAAAAATATTATCGTTGTCAGCAGCACATCTTTCTGTAGACAGGAAGACGTGCTCCCGACATGATAGAAATGTATGGGGACGAGCGATTGGAATACAAGCACTCATCCCCATACATAGCTCCTTGTGAAAGGAGCAAATAAGCGTCGATCAACAAGCTGGCTCGTTGATCGGTGCTTGTTTACACAAGCTCATTTATTATTATTATTATTATTAAAAATAATAATAAGGAAATAAAAAGCTTTAAACATGTAATAAAAAATAGATTTAAATATTAATATTTTAAATATTTTTTAAAGTTAATTATTTTGTGATGTTTTTCTTAAATTTGTTTAACCATCCATTATATAAATAATTAAGAACAATTGTATTATCTTTAAGAGATAGATATATAAGTCATGGGTATACTAAAGCCGAACTAAAGTAATAGAATACATTTCCGTTATATATCTCATAATGAGAACGCATTTGGGAAAGAAGGGACTTTGTTATCATTTTGTCGTCTCAATGGACCACCCATGAAGTCCAATTAATATTATTTCTAAATGAAAAACTATACACGGTTTGAAGAATTGTCAGGAACGCTTAACCTAACTGTCCTATACAGGCTAAATAATTTGAAACATTTTCCATTCCATTAAGCAAGCTGATAGTAATGGCTTTATTATCCCTTACCTTGTAAATGTCTCATGGGATGTTCTATAAATTTATATCACCAGCTTGAATTTCATGTTTTTTATTTAATTTTATTTATTTTGGTTATTACGTAACTCTCTGATTTCTCTAAAGTGTCAACTCCTATTTATGGGCAATAAGGCAGAGGCTGCTAAAAATAATAGATAAGTAAACCGCCCCAAGGCTAGAGACTAGTCACAGACCCCAAATATGGACAAATCCTATAAAGCATAAATCTGAGCCTACATCAAGATATCCATTTACATAATTCAACTAAGTGTGCTCCTTCTGAAAGCAAACATTATTAAAATTTGGAAATGTATTATATGCTACCTTGTGACAGACACTATTATATATAATATAACCTGAAGAAGGTGATTTCAGGCGAGCCGACTCAATATAATCCACTTTACCTGCTTAGTAATGAATGTGTGTCTGAGATGCTCAGCTAAAGTCTCCTTATATTGTATTAGATATATAAAAAAATACATTACCAAATAGAGGTAATATTTTTTTACTATATGGGTTCATCAAAGAGCAGGGGCCTTTGGAAGCAAGGGAGTTTATAATAGCAATTTAGAAAACAGATATATGATGAGAGGATATTTTAATTGAACAACATCATTATATAGAGTGTACAGTTATGGTGTCTTGGTACATCACTCTATTCAGTTGATTTTTTATTATTTTTTATTTTTGTGATGGTTGTATTGTACCTATGTTTCGCTATCAATATTCTGGATGTAACACCGAACCCTCCGCTGTTCTGCAAAACTGAACTTACAGCACCATAGATCCATTTATAAGTTCAGTTTCATAGAACCGTGGGTGAGTTGCATTGATCACGGTCCACGGACCCTTAGGGTATGTTCACACGAGGTCATTACGTCCGTCATTGACGTATGACGGACGTACCGGACCGAACACAGTGCAGGGAGACGGGCTCCTAGCATCATACTTATGTACGACGCTAGGAATCCCTGCCTCTCCGTGAAAACATGATTACAGTACGGGACAGTTGTCCTGCAGCGAGGCAGGGACTCCTAGCGTCGTACATAACTATGATGCTAGGAGCCCGGCTCCCTCCACTGGTTCGGTCCGGTACTTGCGGCCGAAATACGTCCATCAATTACGGACGTAATGACCTCGTGTGAACATACCCTTAGTGGTAAGCTGTGCAGCACTAAGGCCAAATCTGACCGGTGGAAGGGGTGCATGAAATAAGGAACTCCAGTTTTCTCTTGCGCTTTCCAAACATTTACAGGTACTGATGTGAGTGCTGTGTACAGCTAAGTGGAATAATTTTGAGTTGGTGGTATATGTAATAGATTAAGTATCTATAAGGTGGTATATGTAATAGATTGAGGCCAACTTTTTGGAAGGAAGTAACTCCAGCTCAGTAATAAACTGGCAATAGGTGAAAGATTGAAATGATAAATCTACACTATATTAAAATATTGCAAACAGTAGCACAATCACAATAGTCTTTCAAAAACTACTGTAAAGTGCACAAATAACCGTATCATACATTGTCCAAATAATACCACCATACAATGCCCAAATTACTAAGCTGTATAGTGCCTAAATAATAATGCCATACAGTGTACTAATAATACCGCCATACAATGCCCAAATTACAAAACTGTATATTGCCTAAATAATAATGCCATACAGTGCACTAATAATACCGCCATACAATGCCCAAATTACAAAACTGTATAGTGCCTAAATAATAATGCCATACAGTGACCTAATAATATCGCCATACAATGCCCAAATTACAAAACTGTATAGTGCCTAAATAATATTGCCATACAGTGCACTAATAATACCGCCATACAATGCCCAAATTACAAAACTGTATAGTGCCCAAATAATAATGCCATAAAGTGTACTAATAATACCGCCATACAATGCCCAAATTACAAAACTGTATAGTGTCTAAATAATAATGCCATACAGTGCACTAATAATACCGCCATACAATGCCCAAATTACAAAGCTGTATAGTGCCTAAATAATAATGTCATACAGTGTACAAATAATACCGCCATACAATGCTCGAATTACAAAACTGTATAGTGCCCAAATAATAATGCCATACAGTGCACTAATAATACCGCCATACACTGCCTAAATAGCAGTGTCTATACCAGGGGTCAGCAACCTTCGGCACCTTTCGGCACTACTGCTTTTGTAAAGCATGCATTGACAGCCTTTCAGATGTCAGAACATGCAGGGAGTTTCACAACAGCTGGAGTGCCGAAGGTTGCTGACCCCTGGTCTATACTATGCCAAGTTCTAGGGTCCTTGGTTTCCATGTATCCTTAAGATTATGGTAGGAACTCCAGTGCATTTAAACGTTCTCCTTTTCTATAATCTGGCCTTGAACACACACACGCATGCACACACGCACGCACGCACGCACGCACACGCACACACACACACACACACACACACACACACGTTGCACTGGCCCTTTAACAAACGCTAAATTTCTTCTTTTGACTGCCATACATGGAAAATGCTGTCAGTATCGTCTAATAATTAGAATAAGTAGATCATCTTTGCATTGAAAAAAGGTATAAAAGAAGCAAATTCCAAATGAATGACATGTATTTCTTTGTGAATTGCTGCAAAAGGGGATAGTTCAAATTGAAGTGCACCGAATAAGCTGGAGACCAATTACAGGGGCTCTATCTCCCCCTGATCTCTTTCAGCCAAGATGACACTAGAAGTCAGGAGGATAATGGAGCATTCTCCTTTATTTTCCGGAATAATGAAGCAGACAAAGTGGACTTTTTATATTTATAGGTTATGCCCAGAAAATGTAAAATCCATCAATTAGTATCCTCCGCTGTTTAACAGCCTAATGAGTCTTACACATTCTCTGGGTTGCTATAGGGAACAGCTGAGGTCGTACTGTGGATAATGTATCACTAATTCTGAATTCTGTCATTTTTTTGCTGTAATAGTCTTAAAAAATACACACAATTACTGTAGAAATGGCTTCATAATAACGTATTGTGAAATAAATTACATTATGATTCCAATCTGTGAATTATTTATTAGCATATAATCAGGTGGAACAAAAATCAATGATGGATTTGTGCATTTCTCATCTTTGTAAATAGAAATTTAATTGAATGCTGAATCAATCAATCGATTGGTCAAACCAATCGATCAATCAATCAATAGATCAATCAATCGATCAGACCAATCAATCAATCAATCAATCAATCAATCAATCAATCAATCAATGAAATCATTCTTTATCAAATATAACAAATACATACTCCTATTATGATCTATTACATCTTTTGTTACATTTTGAAACATGGTCTAATGCGAACACCTTGGCATCCATGGACACGTCATTGCCCCGAACACAGATTCTGAATGGCGGCACACAGAGTTCCTTTGAGCAGTGGCATACATAGAAGTGAGGGGGTCCCTTAGCTAAGATCAAACTTCCCCCCCATATTCTGCTGCCAGAATTTGTCATCCAGGACAGAAGGGCATGGTGTTTGTTCCCCCCCCCCCCCTCCATTCTCTTTTCATGACCCTTGGGCCAATTGCCAAACCTTTGTTTTCTAATACAATTCCTGTGGAAAGGGGAATCCTGATCAGGTTCTTGACACTTAATAGCAATGGAGATGGGACCAAACAGAGCTGGGGATTGCTTATACCACTCTATAGAATCTGTAAGGCTATATTTTCATTTAGAAGCAATGCGAATAGCAAAGTAATTATCCCCCTATTACAGAATCCCCCATATAAAATCGGATGCTCTTAATAGCAAACGGCAACATGCTCTTGGTGTGGCAAATCTGTGGCATTTTTCCAACTGACTTTAGTGGGGAGAATGCAAAGTTAAAGCGCTACAAAACATTTTTTACATCTGATTTTTTCATAGAAAGTGTTCTAGGAACATCTTCTAAAAATGTTTATTTAAGGCTTTGTTCCGTTTTTCCATTTTTTGTTCAGTCATAGGAGCAGAAAAGTGGGAAAAACTGAAGGACTACATCCATTGCATGATGGACACCAAAGGCACCCCAAAGAGTCTATTGATGTTAAATCGTTCTGCCTAATTTCCCTCATGGTGTCCGTTGTTTGCCTAAAAAAAATTGCAGCCTGCTGCACTAATTTTTTCCAGCATTTTTGACCGGATCTGTGACGAAGGCTCCTGACGCAGTTGTGAACACAGCCTAAGGGATATGTATACACTTACAACTAATTTTTAGTTGCTGCAATTCATCTGAAATAAAGAACAATTAACCAACTTTGCAAATAGTCCTACTGTTTGTGTCTACAGTCCCTATATAGACCTATGTGTCTCCATGGTTCCAGACTACAAACAAACAAACCCTGTGTAGTCTGATCCTGCAATAAAACATTCAAAAAGTGACCTTCATACGGATTAATATTTTTAACTCTAAGGCTACATCCACATGTTGCGCATTTTGCTGTGGAAAATCTGCAGCAAAACCGCAGGAAACCGTAAGAAATTCACAGGAAAAAACGCACCTGAAGGTATAAGTATACGTGTCCGAACGATTGTTAGGGTATGTTCACACGGCCTATTTCCGTTTTTCATAGACCCTATTGAAAACAGCTCCAAAAAGCCCTTAGTGTATGTTCACACGCAAACTCAAAAAAGTCTGAAAATACGGAGCTGTTTTGAAGGGAAAACAGCTCCTGATTTTCTGCCGTTTTTTAAGCCACTAGCGTTTTTTATGGCCGTTTATGGAGCTGTTTTCAAGAGAGACTATGAAAAACTACTCCAAAAACGCCCGAAGAAGTGACCTGCACTTCTGTTTCATGGCTGTTTTTTTACGTGGCCGCTTTTCAAAACGGCCACGTAAAATAGCGGCCCGTCGAAAAACAACGCCATTTTTCCCATTGCAATCAATGGGCAGATGTTCTGCTTCCAATTTTTCGGCCGTTTACGATCCGAAAATAGCCCGTGTGAACATACCCTTATTGCGATAGTTTGGGCACATACATTTTCATTATTCTCGGCAGCACATCCCTGTATACACGGGAGATATGCTTCCTACAGCAGATGATTTAAATGCCCGCAAAAAGATCCGATCAGAAGACAAACGAGCGTTTGCTCCATTGTCGGCTGTTCGCTGGGCATGTTACATGGACGATGATCAGGAACGAGTCTTTGAAAGTGTGCTGGTTCTCCCAATCAGTGTCCCGTGTAAAAGGGCCTTTAATTTGTACCCAAAAACTTTCTGTGACAGTTTATAGGACTGTGTCCCCCGAAGTAGTGCCCCCCAAGATCAGGCCAAGATTTAATATAGGCTAAATAAATACTTTTGCGGACTGCAACTGAGGCAGCTACAATAGGGAAATGTAATTTATTACTTGGAATTTATGGTGCATTGATATAATTACTAGACGTTGTATTATAAAAATACAATAAAAATGGTAAAAATAAAGAAAAATGAGTATTAATTTAGTTTAATTAATTATTTTATTCATTATCAAATTCAGAAAAAAGTAGTAATACTAATAATAAAAATACTAGGAATAAATAGTGTAGCACTA